>NW_006408604.1:298059-314944 GCF_000296735.1 Chrysochloris asiatica
TGGTTATGTGCCGTGGAGTCGGTTCCAACTCATAGCGACCCTGTACAGGGTTTCCGAGGCTGTAAATCTTTATGGGAACAGAAAGCCTCATCTTTCTCCTGCGGAACACCTTGTACCTCTTACTTTATATTTTCTTTTTATCTCCCCTTCATAGTTTCTATTATTCTACTTCTCTTTCAAAACTAATGCTGCTTTTTTCTTTTCTTTTTTAATCCTTCTTTATTTAATTTTTATTGTTGTCATTACTACTCTCTATCTCTCACCCTTTTCACTCATTCCTTTCCTTAAGTGTGTTTAGGTCTTTTTTCTTTATTTTTATTCTCTCTTCTTATTGTTTTATTTTCCTCTCCTTAATTTTTTTCCTTTTATTTTTAAGTTTTTATTGTGAATTTAGTGACAGTTTACATGGGAGAACATTGGATTCACACTCATCCTCTCATTGTAATTATTACAATCCCCTCCATGCATCATCATTCAACAATATTTGCTTCTATTTCCTCTGCTTGTTTTTGTTGTTGTTTTTAGTGGGGGAGGAGGGATTTACACAAAAACACTCAGGAATATATAATCATTTAAATAACAAAAGGACACATTCTGCAAGCCTGCCTCCTGGTCACCAGCACAAAATCTTTCTCTTTCTATGAGTCTAGAGTCCATGTCATAATCTCTTCCTCCATGTCTGGTGTTGCTGCTTCTCTGGATAGGGTCCCACATTCCGCTTGTGCTCTTCTCCCCTGATAGTCCTAGGGGCCTGTCTTCTTGGAATGTAAGATTAACTACTGCCCCCTTTTTGTTACAAAACTTCTACCTTTACAGTTGTGACAGTAACAACTTAGTGACTGTCATGATAATGGTTACTCACTATTGAATCATAAGGATCTTATCCCCATCTCCTTTCACCAGACCCAGCTAGACAAAATGAAAACTATTCAATGGGGACTCTACCTTCCCCTGCACACTCTGAAACTAAACTCCCTCTTGAAAACTTGTAAGCCAGTCACTTCATGCCTTTATAGCCCCCTGATTTTAGGCAGCCAATGTATAAGTTGCCCAACCCTATCAACCCTGTATACAGAGAGGATAGGATTGATACTTGATGTGAAGACTCCTTACCTCTCAGTTGGTATTTTGAGCTACTACATCCATAAGTATAGGCCAAGTTCATCAAATTGTAGCAATTTACACTTATTTTCACTCTATGGTTTTTGTATTCTTTTCCTAACTGGTGCCTGTTTTTTATTTTTCCTTTACTATTTTCTTTGTCTTGCTGTGGTTTGCTGGCTTGTGTTTGTTTTCCTTCTATTTTCTCTTCTTGCCTCATCTGACAGGAGACATCATCCATATTCCTACAGCCTAGAAACCACTGTGCTCTCTATAGCCCCATCCATTGGGCAAAAGCCAATACCAACTGCTTTATACTAGATCAACAGCAACAACCTACATTTGCCAAATCCATCTTAAACTGAACTGCAAGAACAGCAAACAGAGAAGAGTGCCCAAGGTCATCACCTGATCACACTCAACATGAGGCAGTTGGTGAGTGCCTAAGAATATACAACATATAATCACTAACTTAAAACAAATACATCAACATCACAATGTCTTGAAAACACTAGACAACTTCTGCTTACATGAAGAAACAGGACAGAGTGGCTCAAATAAATGAACAAGAGGCAGAGATAAAAAATATTTATAAAGAACAAAAGACATTGGAACTACCTGAAAAATAATTGAAGAACATTATACTTAGGTACAGCCAAAGGATTGACAGACAGGTAGAAGAAAGCAAGGAATAATTCAGGAAAGCACTACAGGAACAATTAAAATAAATGATTAGAGACAATAACAAAGCCTGCAAGTCGAAATCCAGAATATTTACACTAAGACTTCAGAAGTGGACAATACATTGAAAGGGCTTACACTACCCTCAATGGAGAGAAACTGAAGGTATTCCTTTTGTTAACAGGAACCAGACAAGGATGACCTTTATCACTTCTCCTATTCAATATTGTGTTAGAAGTCTTAGCCAATGCTATAGGGCAAGAAAGGGAAATAAAAGGCATCCAAATTGTCAAAGAAATAACTTATTTGCAATGATATGATCCTATACATAAAAACCCCAAAGATTCAGCAAGAAAATTATTGGAATTCACTGAAAGATTCAGTAAAGCGGCAGGGTTCAAGATCAGCATGCAAAAATCACCTGGATGCCTATACACTAATAAAGACAGCTCTGAAAATGAAATTAGGAAAATAAAAACACTTTATAATAGTCACACAAAAGATGAAATAATTAGGAATAAATCTAGCCAGAGAAAGAGAAGACCTATTCAAAGAAAGACAACAAAACACTACTACAAGAGACTAACAAAACTGGAATATTATGTTCATTGATAAGAAGACTTAACATTGTGAAAATGTCAACACTACCCATAACAATCTATAGATACAACACAATCCCAACACAATCCCAACAACACAACACAATCACAATTCTTTAGAAAGATGAAAAAAGTGATCACTGACATTATATGATAGGAAAGGGGCCTCAAATAAACAAAGAACTGCTTAAGAAGACCAACATTGGAGGCCAGTGACTCCCTGGATCTCAAAATTTACTACACAGTTACAGTGGCAAAACAGCCTGATACTGTTACAATGAAAGATACAGAGATTAATGGAACTGAATTGAGAATTCAGAAGTAAATCCCTCCACGTACAGTCAGCTGATCTTTTACAAAACAGTAAATGGGGACGCGATAGTATCTTCAACAAATGGTGCTGACAAAACTGGAAATCCATTTGCAGAAGAATGAAACAATACCCATATCTCATACCCTATACAAAAACAAACTCAACGTGGATAAAAGTGCTAAATGCAAAACCTAGAACTATGTTGTTTAAGACATGACAAATTCCCAAATCATGATTCTCAGAATCGAAGACCTTTCATATATGCTTCCAACTTCAGCATCAATGAACTGTAATATCCACGTCCTTATTTGGCATCATAAGATGGTCTTTTTCTATCTACCAGGCACACTTCCCTTGGGTTTCTTCGGAATCATATTTAATATACAATCTCTTTCTATTCCTCTTTCCAATCCTTTTGAGACTAGAAGCTTTTACATATGTTTGCATTCCATCTTCCTGACCGATCATCTTCGTTTACTTTTGAAATCTCTACACCATCTGTTGTATCACCCACAACCTCATTCTGAGATTCTTTTTTTCTTTCAAACTTTAAAAAACTGAACATTTAAGTGTGTACCAATGGTACTGTGTAAACAACTTTATGGAGACTTGGGCTTAAAATAAAGAGAAAAGAACATGGTTACAAAATTCTAAAATGGAAACAGTTGTGGGGATTCCAAGTGTGAACTGTCACCCATATGTATTTAACCATAGAGCCACAAAATTCAGCAAGCAAATATTTTGATTCAATTTGATAACCTGCAGATTTCTAATAAGTACAAACTTCAATCTGCAAGACTCACGAGCATTCCAGGAACGGGTCCTTGCATAATGCATCACCACAAAATAGCAAATCTATGATCTAGAAAATCAAACCTGACAAGAAACAGTTTTTGTGACTCTCGAAATCATTTCAGTTCACTAATATCTCTAATATCATTCCAGCATTTTTCCTTGTAAAGTTTCATGAAGTTACTAAGGTTACATGATGGCTACACGCTACACAAAATGGAAAACTCATTTTATGATGAGAACAGAATTTCCAAACAATCGTTTTTCCAATATAAAATCTTAGATGGCAACATAAAATTTTAAAGGGAAGGCTATCAAACAATCTTTTACTTTGTCTTCTAGATTTGTATATTATTGAAGGGAACCAGTATCCAAAAAACAGGTGAGAAATCATTTACTTTCTCACCATTTGGCACTGGGTAATCTAATTAGCATAGACTCATCTATGCTGCAATGCATTTACTGACAGAGTATATGTGGCTCAACAAGTCATAGCACAGGATGAAGCAGAGAACCAAAGACGTGAAGTGTGATCCAAGGTTACATTTACAATTAGTGTGGAAGGTGAACTGGAATCCCTGCCCATCTCATCTTTCTTCTCAGTACACATTGTTTCTTCTTATGTAATTTTATGATAACATTTCTCTGGATTTTTGGGTTTGAGTGAATGGTCCAGGTTTAGTTGCAGAAGTTGAAAAAATAAAAGTTACATCCCCTGAACAATTACCATAAAATAGAGACTTTATCTAGAAAGGTGATATATCATTAAGAGTCGTCTCCTGAGACAGAAATTTTGCTACACATTACCAAAGTGTAGGTTTGGTTAATACACTGGTAAATGATGTCCAGATGAATAAGTCATTGCTTTGTATGGTTAAAAACATAAAAAACAAGCATTTCTATACTATAAATTAAATTGCAATGTTGTACTGTTGTTGCTATTGTTAAGTGCCATTGAGTCGGTTCCTTCTGCCAGCACTCCTGTATAGACTTTCCAAGGAGAAGTTGGTGGATTTGAACCACCAACTTTGCAGTTAGTAGTCCAGTGATTACCCTACTGCATCACACAGGAATCTGATGCTACTCTAAAAATTTATGAATATGACCAAGGTATTTATTAATACAAAACTAAATAAAAACAGTCACTCTCCCAAAATTCTAGAATTAACAAGAATGTGCTATAGCCTGTATCTTACTTTTGTTGTTGTTAGTGCACCAAAATGGATCCTCAGATTCATCTTGAAAGATAAACCATTTCTCACAGTAGTTTGCCTCAGTTTACTCTTTTCCAGTTATGTAGGCTTCCAATGGAGTCCTGGTGTAGCTCCAGAATTAACACTGAACTGCTATTCTTTAGATCAGCTGTTCAAACCCACCAGCTGCTCCTAGGAAACCCTATACAGGGTTGCTATGAGTCAGAACTGACTCCAAAGCACTTAATAAAAACAACAATGGCACTATGGCCTTCTTCTTTCACTTCACCTTTACCTACCTCTCTGTCTGATGGTTTGTGCTAGTCAAAATATCCTAGTATTTGATTTATGTCTCCTACAAGAATTTGATTATATTTAGTAAAACCACTATTCATCTGCTTAAAGTGTAAGTAGAATAAAAATAAAGTCTACCAAATAGTTTTCATTTCACAATTGATGAAGATGGCTATCAGGCAACTGAAAATAATTTTCCTTTATCAGATACTATAAATGAAACATAAATCTAAAAACCTAATATTTTCATAAATTTCTCCTGTTATTCTAACCAGTAGGAGGAAAAGTTTCAGAGTTCAAAATTGGTTTATAGAATGTGTATATTTACTTTATAGGCATGTACATGCAAAATATCTACATTCATTAATTGTCTTAATGTTTATAGCAAGATAGATAAGAAAGAAAAAGAATAAAAGCTACAAATGTGTAATTGGCTAGAAACTGTCTGCAGCTTAAATATGTTGATGTTGATGTTAAGTGCTGTCAAGTTAGTGCCCACTCACAGCAACCTTGTATAGGATTTCTGAGGAGCAGCTGGTGGTTTCAATTGCAGATCTTGTCGCTAGCAGTCCAGTGATTACCCTACAGACCCACACCAGTGAAGCTTAAAGTAATAGATATTATTATTTTTATTTCTCTCAAAGTATGATTTTGTTAACTTTTAGTATATTTGAGAATTGTTTAAGCTATTTACAGCTCCTCCAGATAAACACCTAAATCTATGGCTGCTATTTCATCACTTTCTTTTGATTAATATAATGAAGCATAAGGTTCTCATTTGGTAAAAACAAACATAAGGCAGTACACATGTCATGTGAACGATGTCCACAGCCCTCAAGATAAGAGGGTCATTCAATAAGTATTAAATAACAGTCTACTAATCTATAAACACAGAAGGGGGGGGAAAGCCTAAATGCCTATGGCAATTTTCCCTTTTATTTCTGTGGACACATTTTATTCCTGTTCATTGATGTTCTTTTAAAGAGATCAGGACCACTAATAAAGAGCGACATACTCAAGGTCATCCATCAGTTCACTAAAAACACATGTTCCATGTAACTACTGCATAGAGAGAGCCACATTCACTTGTTAGCTGCCCCTCTGAATCATTCTGGTGTGGAAAGACTGCATTTTTCCTCCAACTTTCCAAGACATGATTCCACTATGAGTAAACTATCTCACAATTAAATAAAGTACTCTTTACAGCTGCTGCTTACAGACTGAGAGATGAAATTTTAAAGCTTGAAAGAATAATTGTTTGTAGACAGAATAAATGTTTGCAGAATCATTTCCCTATTTTTGTATATAAAGCGTCATAATTCATGAAAACGTATCTAGTACTCATCTCTCAGTTTGTTGTACTGTGTTGGCTTGTGTGTTGCTGTGATGCTGGAAGCTATGCCACAGGTATGTAAAATACCAGCAGGCTACTCATGATGGACAGGTTTCAGTGGAGCTTCCAGATTAACATAGACTAAGAAGAAGGAGAGGCAGACTCCTTCTGAATGGTTAGTCACTGAAAAGCTTATGAATAGCAGCAAAACATTGTTAGATATTGTGCTGGAAGATGAAAACAGTATAAATAGCAACAAAATATTGTCATAAATAGTGCTAGAAAATGAGCCCTTCAGGTTGGAAAGCTGTAAGCAAAGAATACCAGAAAGAGTTTACTTATGTTTTATTGACTAGGCAAAGGTTTTCAACTGTGTGGAACATGACAAGTTATAGATAACATTGTGAAGAGTGGGAATTACTGAAACCCTAGTTGTGCTCATGAGGAACCTGTACATATACCAAGAGGCAGTCATTGGAACAGAAAAAGGGGACACTGAATGGTTTAAATTCATTAAAATTGTGCACCAGGGCTGTATTCTTTTACCATACTTATTCAATCTGTATGCTAAGCAAACAATCGGAGAAACTGGACTATATGACAGACAAAAAAAAAAAAAAAAAATGTGGCATCAAGATTGGTAGAAGACTCATTAGCAACCTTCGATATGCAGATGATATGACTTTGTGTGCTAGAAGCCAGAAGAACTTAAAATACTTACTACTGACAATCAAAGATTATAGCCTTTAGTATTGATTGTACTTCAATGTAAAGAACACAAAAATCCTCACAATTTGACCAATAAATAACACTGTGATAAATGGAGAAAAGACTGAAGTTGTCAAAGACTTCGTTTTGCTTGGCTCCACAATCAACAAATCAAGAAATCAAAATGACAGATTGCATTACACAAATCTGCTGCACAAGACCTCTTTAAAGTATTCAAGAGCAAACATGTCAGTTTGAGGACGAAGGTGAGTCTGACTCAAGCCTTGGTATTTTCAATAGCTTCGGGTGAGTCTGACTCAAGCCATGGTATTTTCAATAGCTTCATATGCATATGAAAGTTGGACAGTGAATAAGGAAGATCCTAGAAAAATGTATCCATTTGAATTATGGTGTTAGAGAAGAATCTTGAAAATACTATGAACTGCCATAAAAACAAACAAAACTGTGTTGGAAAAAGTACAGCCAGAATGCTCCTTAGAAGCCAGGATGGTGAGACTTTGTCTTTCATACTTTGGACATATTATCAGGAGTGACAAGTCCCTGCAGTAGGACATAATGCTTGGGAAATGGAGGGATGGTGAAAAACAATAAGACTCTTCAAGAGATAGATTGGCATAAGGGAAACATCAATGGGCTTGATCAAGTATACCAACAGTTACAAGGATGGTGCAGGACTGGGCAGTGTTTCGTTCTGTTGAACATAGGTTTGCTACTCAATAGCACCTAACATAAAAACAACATCTTCCATATGCATAGCAAGAAGCACTGTGGCTCCATAGGATAAGCAATGGACTACAAAACACAAGGTGGTTTGAGCCCACCATCTGCTCTGTGGGAGAAAGATGAGGCTTTCTGTTCCCACAAAAGATTTAGAGCCCCAGAAACTCTATATAGGGTCACTATCAGTCAGAATCAACTCAAAGACACTTAACAACAACACAGTCATAGCAAAGAAGCTCTCTCTGGTGGTTCTTTTGGGTAAACACTGAACTACTAACTGCAATGTTGGAGGTTCAAACCAACCTCAGGAGAATGTAAGATGGTCTGTTCCCATAAAGATTTACAGTTCTGGAAATCCAATGTGGAGCTGCTAAGTCAGAATCAGCTGCATTGCAGTGGGCTTGAATTGTTCTTGTTTGTTTGTTTTGTCTTTAATATGCATAGCAAAAGGAGCCCTACTGGGACCTTGGAGACCTGGTGTAGCGCTGTGAGCTACTGCACTGGACTGCAAGATCAGTTTGAACCACAAGGTGCGCAGTTCAAATTCACCAGCTGCATATTGGAAACCCTATACAGGGTCGCTATGAGTTGGAAATGACTTGACAACACTTAACAGCAACAATAACAAGTGGTATTTTGGGTGAGTGGCTCACTCACTGTTGGAACCCTAGCCATTCTGAGTAAGAAAGATGAGGCTATATTGTTCTACAAACAAATGACAACCTTGGAAACACTGTGACACAGTTCTATTCTGTCCTAAAATACCACTATGTAGTGTTGGCATGAGGGTGAATCAATTCAAAGACACAGGACAAAAACAGTATGTACAATATAGAGATTAGGCTGCTATCCCAGTTGTGTTTCCCCCATGGGGCACTGCGATGTCTGGAGAGTTCAGTTATCAGAACCTGAAGGTGAAGTCGTACCACTGGATCTGATGCGCAGAGACAGTGATACTGGAGAAGCTCAAGCTTCTCCTTGTTTGAAGATGGACAAAGACAAATTCTCTGGGTCCTCTTGATACTGTGGATGTTGTAGATATTGCTAACAATACCCCTACAAGAATACAATTTATAAGAGGATTTATTGTAAAGTTTCTGTTAAATATATATATATATATATACACACACACATACATTTTAAATGCTAATGAAAAACAACACTAAACTGTAGCTAGATAAAAACAATTCCACTCCAATTGGGGGGTTCAGTAGTGGGTGGAAGGGTTGAGAAAGATTGCCAAAAGCGTAGGTCTGATTAAAGCTTAAAATTTAAAACAACTAGAGAAGACTTCTGGAAAAAATGGAAATGATCCTTATGTCTCTTCCTGCCATTATTTTATGAGATGGCATAGTCATTCCTGGGATGTGTGTAGCCCAGGCAAGTATTTGCTGTGGAGTCTCTATATAAATAGAACTCAAAACTATACACTTTCCATGAAGAATTTTTTTTTAATTAAAAATTATTTGAACCATTTCTAAAGCAGTGCTAAAAGTTGTTACGTTGATATCTGTTGCTATTTGAGTTAAGTGCCACAGAGAACAGTGAAAAAAATGAAGACGAAAGTACAAGTAAAAGACATTGTGTTACTAAAAGTAACACTATCAGTTCCACGCAGGGTATAAAAAATTCCTTGGTAATATGTCATGCATGTCGGAAGATGTAATAATGGGTCCCTAAAACTGGTTGCTAATCAAAGGTGAGAAGTTCAAATCCACCAATTATTCTGCAGGAGAAAGATGTGACAATCTGCTTCCACAAAGATTTACAGCTGTGAAAGCTCAGTGGAGCAGCTCTGCTCTGTCCTATAGGATCATCAGAGTCAGAATAGACTCTACGACAGTGGGTTTAATCTCCAAAAATTAATCCTTTGGAATAAATTCCAGGAAATATAAGTAGTTATGATCTGGCACTATAGAATAAGCACTGGACTACTAACCCCAGGGTCAGCAGTTCAAACCTACTAGCTGCTCCTTGGAAACTCTATACAGGGTTCACTATGATCAGAACTGACTTGACGGCACTTAACAATACAACAGCAAAATAAATATATCTGATATTACTCAGGAAGTCTATAAGGAATTTTAATTACTTTTCATAGATTCTCTTACCAAAAACAAATTACAGGCAGACACCAGGTTATTAACGCCTGATATGTTTACAACCCATCATTATGAATCAGCCCTATAAGCTTATTATATTAAAATTTTTAAGTGCATACAAAGTTAGTAATAATGAATGAGTGCTACTTTGTGGCACTCATCAAAACATAACATTTACAATATTATTATATTAAAGATGTGTTAGTGTATCTGGAAATGTTTCTTTAAATTTTTATGCATAGAAATGTACACTATATACTAACAAAAGCATTTGACTAATTGACTTTAGATAGGAACTGTAAATAACTGGATTTATATGCAAACGTGATTTAAAGACAAATTTAGAAACAGAACTCATTCAAAATCCGAGGACTGCCTGTATCTGACCCAGGAAAGAATTACTTGTCACTAAATTAGGTGGTAAGGAGCTCTGGTAGCGTAGTGGTTACGAATCGGGCTGTGAACCTTAAGCCCAGCAGTTCGAAACTACCAGCCGCTCCGCGGGAAAAAGATGAGGCATTCTGCTCTTGTAAAGATTTACAGCCTCGGAAACCCTATACGGGGTCGCTATGGGTCGGAACCGACTCGATGGCACTTAACAACAACAACAACAACAACAAATTAGATGGTGGTGGTGGTTGTGTGAGGTGGAGTCGATTCTGACTCAATGAATAAATATCAATTTACTTATTAAATTGATAATGGGAAAAAAATTAAATCTCTGCTATACCGATCTTAACTAAAAAAATTCATTCATTTGGTTTGTTTTCCCAGGGAACTAAATTAAATGTAGGTACACATGCAGACTTAATAACAACACAGGGACACATAAGCTTTGCAAAACACTTGGAAGGAGTGGTGCTGGTATTGGTTGTGTGCCACCAAGTCAGTTCAGACTCATAGGGAGGACTCTGTATTATAGGATTTCCATATACTCCTGTAAATCTTTTGTTTTCAAACATATGCAAAATTTTACTTTATTCATAGGATCTGAGGGAACCTTGTAGCTGTTCTAACCATTTCAAAAGAAAAGTTTAAAAAGCACAGATTTACATGAAGTTGGGATGAATTGCAAAGTCAGAGAAGTCTGCTTCTCTAGGGAGAATATAGTAGGAAAAAGTGGAGGAAATCAATTAGATTACTAATAGACATTTGTTGTTGTTGTTGTTAAGTGACTTTGAGTAGGTTCTGAGATCCATAGCAACCCTGTATAGGATTTCCAAGGAGCAGCTGGTAAGCTTGAACCACCTACCTTGTGCTTCAAAGGACTTTGGAGTCCAGCACATTAGCCCACAGCGCCACACCAGGACTCAAACAAAATAAACAGGGCTAGAATTTGAGAGTATAATAGAGAAAATGTAGTTTTCCAATGAAAAGTAATTTTTTTATACAAAAGTAATCAGGCAAATGGAATTAAAACACTCTCACAAAAAATATAAGCAAACACAATGACACATATTCTTTATCACCAACAGTTTGTCATGATTAGAACTCTAAATGTAGTTCATTTTTGAAATGAAGAAAAGAGGAACAGTTTCACCTTTGGGATTAATATTAACTTAATATTGGCAAGAAATTCCACTCTCAGAATTGTTTTAGGGTTTCTCAGAATGTGATATGTCAACTGCATCACAATTTTGTAAGACAGCTGTAAATTACAAATTCCTGAGTTCTACCTCATACATGCTGAATTAGAAATTTCTGAAAACCATGGCTTACAGATCACTCTTAGATTTAGGAAAAATTTTAATTGTCAGTGCAAAAAGAGCAACAACTAGGAAAAGATAACATAGTTGGTATAGTAGAGGACCAACATAAACAAGAGAAAATTTAACTGGATTGACACAATAGCCAGAAATTGTATCAAACGTATCAACGAATTTGAAGATAGGTTAAAACCAGGCAACATTTTGTTTTCTTGTACACAGGTTAGCTGTGAGCTGGGGCTGAGTCGAAGGCAACTAACAGTTCAAGAAAATTGCTCAGATATCTAAGGTAACTTAATTATTTTCTCTCCCTGACTGTTTTTTATCAAATACTGCTCGGCAGAACCAGTTTAGTGTCTTTGAGAAAAATGCTGATCAGGGGTACTTGTCAAGTTAGTAATGTGTTTTTTAAAATAAATGTGAGTTTAGCCCAGTTCTCTTTTATAGATCATGTTTATCTTTTATCTTGTTCTTAAGATTTTCTCCATCTTTTAAAAGTTTTTTTTACTATGAATTGAGTGAAAGTTTACAAGGCAGATAATCGGTTTTACATTCAACAAATCCTACAACTTTGTTTCATTAAAATGATTATAATCTCCACCCTGTACCATCAGTTAACAGTATTTCTCTCTATTCATTTTAGCTCTCTCTCTCTTTTCTTTTTTAACACTCGAGCATATATATAATAATTTACACAACCAAAGGACAGATTCTGCAAGTATGCCTCCTGGCCACCAGCTCTCAGTCCCTGTCTTTCCATGAATCTAGGGTCCTCAGCCGCTCCCTCTCTCCATGTCCCCATCTCTGTCTCCATCTCTGGTGTCACTGCTTCTGTGGATAAGGTCCCACATTCTGCTTGTGTTCTTATCCCTTGATGGTCCTACAGTCCTCTGTTTCAGGACTGTAAGATTAACTACTCCTCCATTTTTGCTATAAAACTTCCATCTTTAAAATTCTGACAGTCATAATTTGTTATGATAACAATTATTCACTACTGAATCATAAGAATCTTATCCCCAACTTTTTTTTTTTCCATATCTTTTTACCAGACCCATCTAGACCAGATGAAAACTATTCAGTGGGAACTCTCTTTTCCTCCTAGCACTCTTAAACTAAACTCCCTCTTAAAACCCTGTAAGCCAGATCCTGGGCCAACCTCACTACTATTGCCACACTCGAGTCCATCAATGCTGTCACATGACCAATCCATCTTGTTGAGGGTCTTCCTCTTTTTCTCTGACCCTCCACCTTACCAAACATGATATCCTTCCCCAGCAACTGGTCCCTCCTGACAATCTGTCCAAAGTATGAGAAACAAAGTTTGGACATCTTGGCCTTCAAGGAGCACTCTGGCTGAACTTCTTCCAAAACGGATCTATTGGTTCTTTTGGCAGTCCATGGTACTTTCAATATTCTCCTCCAATACCATAACTCAAAGGCATCAATTCTTCTACGGTCTTCCTTATTCACTGTCCAGCTTTCGCATGCATATGAGGTTATTGAAAATACCATGGCATGGGTCAGTCGCACCTTAGTCCTCAAGCTGACATCTTTGCTCTTCAACACTGTAAAAAGGTCTTGTGCAGCAGATTTGCCTAAAGCAATATGTCATTTGATCTCTTGACTGCTGCTTCCATGAGTGTTGATAGTTGATCCAAGAAGAATGAAGTCCTCGACAACTTCAATCTTCTCTCCATTGATAAGACTGTTGTTTATTGGTCCAGTGGTGAGGATTTTTGGTTTCTTGACATTGAGATATAATTCATACTGAAGGCTTTTTGATCTTCATCAGTAAATGTTTTAAGTCCTCTTCACTTTCAGCAAGCAAAGTTGTATCATCTGCATATTGCAGGTTGTTAATGAGTCTTACTCCAATCCTGCCACATTTTTCTTCATATGTAAATCTTTATGGAAGCAGAAAACCTCCTCTTTCTCCCACAGAGGGACAGGTAGATTTGAATTATAGACCTTACATTAGCAGGCCAGCTCGTAATCCACTCCAGCAGAGCTCCTTGGGAGGAGTACATATGTCATATAAACTTTCATATACAACACTGAACACAAAACTCGATTTCTTTTAACAATATTCTTTAGTGTCAAATACAAAATGAGAGCAGCAGATGTAAAAAAATGTTCCACTGTTTAATTTTTATTTAGCCTGTTTACAGTCAGGTAAACACAGGCTGTTATGACATGAATTATTTTATATTTCTTCACAAAATACCCTAGGAGAAGAGATAATTTTCTTAATTTAAAACTCAGCTTTTATTCTGTCAGGCAAAGTAATTATGGAAGCAAAACAAATCCACATTGTCTAATTAGGTCATTAAAAAGCATAAATGCGTCATGGAAGCTTTTCTCCTTGCCTAAGACTTAAAGTAAGACAATGAAAACAGTCTGGTAATATAGAAAGGTTTAGAATTTGTTTCTTTTCAAAAATAATAGACCCTTTCATCTTTCGATTTCCCTAAGACTAAGACAGTTAATTTAGAGACAAAATCTCTAATTAGTTCAGGGTTTTCTCTGATTATATTTCAAAATATTTAACCAAAAACAGGAAGACAGAGAAAATAAGAAAATACGTAGAGAAATTATCAAAGGAAGTGAATAAAATCAAGAGAGTGGGTTGTTGATCAAAATGTATTCTGCAGAGACAAGATGAATGTAAAATTGACAATCATATAAACACATCCAATCTGGGATACCAGAAAGCTCTTAGGAGTATGCTGGCATCTGCCTTTGGGGTTTGAAATCCAGACTTTAATTACAGCTAACCTAAATAAAAACAAATGGCATGATTGTTTTGTCTGTTTCTCTCTCTACTTCTTATTATTTTTTTAGTTTTAGAAAACTCATGGTTCATCCAAAGTGTAAAGAAGCAAAATGAATGAAAGGAAAGATTAAGAAACTTACCTGGGATCCTCTTGGCCCTCGCTTATGGTCCCATTCAGAATGTCCCATGAGCTGTAAAGATAATATAATACAATAAAGTAAATGATACTTATTTTACATTGTAAATGGTTTCAATCTTTCTTTTAAAGAATAATAAGGCTTTTAAAATAATGCTGTGAATAACCAGCATAAGTAAATTAACTAGCTTAAATAATAAACTACTGAAGTAATAAATGCATTTAATAAGGTATAGTTTTCGTGCTCATTCTCAGGAACATCCTATACACATGCTAGACAGTGTAAAGTTTTATTTGCATATCATTAAGTCGATAGTTGTTTAGTGGTTTAAGCACAGTGGTTGCAATATGGAAATGATTGTGAGGAAGACACAGGACCAGGCAGTGTTTCATTTTGTCATACAAAAGATCACAACATGCTGATACCTAACAACAACAACAAAGCCTCTAATTTACTAGGAAAATATTGCCCAAGTAATTTGCTAGTGCAGTTTAAAGTACTGTCAGTCATAGCAATAACCAGAAGACTAAAATATTTGAATATTTCAAACTATGTATAGGTAACATAAAAATATAAGTGATCTAAAGAGTAAAGTTATGTAATATAAAATATGTTCTTAAAGCACAAAATGAATATTTGCATAATACAGAGAATGAAGTTTAATATCCATTTACTGATAAAAACAAAAAACCCCAGAAGAATTGTAAGGAAATACAAGGCATCATATAAGTGGAATGAGACCCCATTCATCTATCTAGACACTCACTATTCATGGACCCTCACTCGTCTGTCAGTTTCTTGTATTGTGGTGGCTTGTGAGTTGCTATGATTCTGAAAGCTATGCCAAGGTATTTTAAATACCAGCAGGGTCACCCATGGTGGACAGGTTTCAGATGAGCTGCCAGACAAAGACATACTAGGAAGAAAGAGTAACGAACTACTTCCGGGGAAGAGCGGCCTCCTCAAAGTAGAATTGACCGTGATGCCATGAATGGAGTCAAGCCTGCATGACCTTCATTTGCTGATGGGGCACAACTCAAAATGAAGAGAAAGAACTTGTAAACATCCATTGAAAATCGGAACAGGGAATGTACGAAGTATGAATCTGGGAAAATTGGAAGTTGTCAAAAATGAAATGGAATGCATAAACATCGATATCTTAGGCATTAGTGAGCTGAAATGGACTGCTATTGGCCATTTTGAATCGGATGACCACATGATTTATTATACCGGAAATGACAAATTGAAGAGGAATGGTGTTGCATTCATTATAAAAAAAAAAACATATCCTGATCAGTCATGAGACACAATGCTGGCTGGCTGTGAGAGGATAATATCTACGCGCCTACAGGGAAGCCCAGTTAATACCACTATTATTCAAATTTATGCACCAACCACTAAAGACAGTGAGGATGAAAGAGAAAAATTCTACCAACTTCTTCAATCTGAAATTGATAAAATATACAATCAAGATGTATTGATCATTACTGGTGATTGGAATGCAAAGTTTGGAAGCAAAGAAGAAGGATCAATAGTTGGAAAATATGGCCTTGGTGATAGAAATGATGATGGAGAATTCATGATAGAATTCTGCAAAACCAATGATTTGTTCATTTCAAATACCTTCTTTAGATAGCATAAGAGATGCCTATACACATGGACCTCACCAAATGGAATACAGAGAAATCAAATTGACTACATCTATGGAAAGAGACGATGGAAAAGCTCCATATCATACGTCAAAACAAGGCCAGGGGCAGACTGTGGAACAGACCATCAATTACTTATATGCAAATTCAAACTGAAGCTAAAGAAAATGAAAACAATTCCAAAAGAGCCAAAATATAGCCTTGAATATGTTGTTGTCAGGTGCCATCGAGTCGGAACCGACACATAGTGACCCCAGAAAAAAACAATGTCCGATCCTGGGCCAACCTCACTACTGCTGCCACACTTGACGCCATCAATGATGCCACCTGGCCAATCCATCTCGATAGAGGTTTCATCTTTTTCTCTGATCCTCCACCTTACCCAGCATTACATCCTTCTCCAGCGACTGTTTCCTCCGGACAATATGTCCAAAGTAGGAGAGATGAAGCTTAGCCATCTTGGCCTTCAAGGAGCACGCTGGCTGCACTTCTTCTAAAACAGATCTATTGGTTCTTTTGGCAGTCCATGGCACTTTCAGTATTCTCCTCCAACACCACAACTCAAAGGTATCAATTCTTCTATGATCTTCCTTATTCACTGTCCAGCTTTTGCATCCATATGAGGCTATTGAAAACACAATAGCCTGGGTTAGGCGCACCTTAGTCCTCAAGCTGACATCTCTGCTCTTCAATACTTTAAAAATTTCTGTGCAGCAGATTTGCCCAATGCATTACGTCGTCTGATCTCTTGACTGCTGCTTCC
>NW_006408604.1:316922-319927 GCF_000296735.1 Chrysochloris asiatica
TATGCATGCGAAAGCTAGACATTAAATGAGGAAGACCATAGAAGAATTGATTCATTTGAGTTGTGGTGTTGGAGGAGAATATTGAAAGTGCCATGGGCCAATAGATCTGTTTTGAAAGAAGTGCAGCCAGAGTGCTCCTTGGAGGCCAAGAAGTCCAAACTTCGTCTCTCATACTTTCAACATATTGTCATGTGGGACCAGTTTCTGGAGAAGGATATCATGTTTGGTAAGGTGGAGGGTCAGAGAAAAAGAGGAAGACCCCAACGAGATGGATTTACCAAATGGCAGCATCGATGGACTCAAGCGTTGCACCAGTAGTGAGGTTGGCCCAGGATCAGGCCGTGTTTCATTTTGCTGTGAATTAGGTTCCTATGAATCAGTCCCAACTTGATGGCACCTAACAACAATAACATTCATGGATACCAAAAGAATTATATTTCATAAACTAGCACACTGACATGATGAGCTACCCAACATATTTATATAAACTATAAGCTTTTCTACATATCTGCAACAACTCCTTAATAGATATAATTTTAAAGAAATATTCACAACTAAAACAAGCATAAAATGTTGAACAGCATTATCAAGAAATGTGTGATAAGCATACATAAAGTTGTTGTTGTTGTTAAGTGCCGTCGAGTCGGTTTTGACCCATAGCGACCATGTATAGGGTTTCCAAGGAGCAGCTGGTGAGCTTGAACTGCCGACCTTGCAGTTCAAATGGCTTTACAGTTGTGCGCATTAAACCACAATGCCACACCAGTTCTCCCATACATAGAGTAGGGTAGAGTTTTAGTTATAGACACACAATGCTTCTGGCGATAAAGACTGAATTCTATAAAATATTTAAGGGTTAGATTTTATTTTTAAAAAATTCCTACAAATTTGACTCAATTGCTGTCAAAAGTTATTAGCATTTTTGAAAGAAACTGAAAAAACAAAAAACTAAATTTCATTGGTGAGAATAACATGAGAATCTGCTCTAAATGGTAAAATCCATTTGCCATGGAGTCAATTCTAACTTATATTCATCCTGTAAGGATAGAAAAGAACTAGTCCATAAGGTTTCCAAAGATGTAAATCCTTAGGGAAGCAAACTTCTCCCATGGAACAGGTGGTGAGTTCAAACCACTGATATTTCAGTTGGAAGCTCAGTGTTTTATCCCCTGCACCACCAGTGTTCCTTTGAGAAATGTTAAGAGGCATTTGAGAAATGTTAAGAGGAATAAAAACACTCTAAGAGTTATTAAGAAACTTTTATAACCCTAATTATTTGATATGCTGTTGTTAAGTACCTTGTGGTCAGCAGTTTAGTGGCTATCCTGGTGCCATACCAAGACTTCAGTTATGTGGTGGTGGCGGTTATATATCATGGAGTCAGTTATGACTCACAGGGAACCTATACAGGGTTTCCGAGGTTGTAAGTCTTTATGGTAGCACTAAGTTTTATCTTTCTCCTGCGGAGCAGCTGGTAGTTTGGAACAGCTGACCTTGAGGCTCACAGCCCGATTTGTAACCACTATGCTACCCGAGTGGTTAAAAATGAAAATATACATTAATGATATATGGTAGACACTTTTGAAGAAAAAACTCAAATACATGTAGCAACAAAATCTGGAGAAGAAAATAACCAAAATCAAGGGGTATTTGATGAATCATTCAACAAATGAAAGCAAAAAATTGGTTATGGAAAAATAACATTATAATATACATTAGTACACATTCTAGATTTGAAATACTTAGATTTAATAAATGAAAACTGAACTATAAAATGAAACAAAATGAAATTCAATATTTAACCTATCTTAGAGTACAAAAGGATTTTCCACAGTAGGATGATTTTGGATTTTAATAGTTATAGTATTAAAATATCAGAGTTCTTGCTGATATGCAGAAATGCTTATAATTTATATAAATATGTTGGACAGCTTACCATGTCAGTGTGCTAGCTTATGAATTATAATTGTTTATAATTATAATTATATGATGTTTGTTTTTGGCAACCTTAAAAAGATGATAAACTTGAGTTTGATGTGGTGGTGGTTACATAAGAACTTAGACAATTTGTATAACTATCACTAAGGCAATGTTTCTATAACAAATGGTTGGTGGTGTTGTTCGTTGCCTTCTCTCCTCCCGATTCACCCCCGTGCTCTTTGCAGGTAAATACCATCAGTACACTAAAAGCAATTAAAACAGCAATAATAATAAAAACCAAACACAACTTAAGCAATACAATTAAGGATAAGAATAACAACAGTTCATAGATTTATGGGGGGAAAATTCCTTGAAAGTAAAAAATTACTATTTAATAAGGATACAAGTAATCACATATGCATATTGTCGGTATATTATATATATACATGTATGCACTGTTGGATAATCACTGGACTGAAAACTCTGTATGGATCACCAATTCAATGGTTCAAATTCATCAGTCACTCCTCGGAAACCCAAATCTGCGTTGCTATGAGTCAGAACTGACTTGAGGGCACTTAACAACAACTACATATTTATACATGTTATTTATACATGTTGTTGTTATGTGCCATTAAGTTTCTTCCAACAGTTAAGGACCCATAGAACAGAGTAGAACTGTCCCATACGTTTTCTAGGCTTTACTAGATAGCCATATCTTTTCTCCTGCAGAATTAATAGTGAGTTTGAATAGCTGAATCTTCAACATTTTGCTTAGAAGCCAAGTATTTAACCATTGTGTCACCAGGGCTTCGGTTTTCACATGCACACTACAAATATATGTTGTTGTTTGTAAGCGTTGTCAAGTTGGTTCCCAACTCAAAGTGACCTTGAATAAGGTTTCTGAGGATAGATAGCTTTGCAGGAACAGAAAGTTCCTTTCTCTCATGAAGCAGCAGGTGGGCTCAAACCGATGACATTGTAGCTATCAGTCCAGCGCTTATTGTACAGTCTGGGTTGCCACGAGGCAAAAATTGCTCCCCAAATATTACATTAATTCCAGGTTTACTAAAAAACACATTTAT
>NW_006408604.1:320027-325764 GCF_000296735.1 Chrysochloris asiatica
AGAGAGAGAGAGAGAGAGAGAGAGAGAGAGTGTGATGATATATATAAAATGATGATTATGAGTTGGACTGCTAACCTTGAGGTCAGCAGTTCAAAACTACCAGCCATTTTGCAGTAGAAATATGAGGCTTTCTGCTCCTATAAACATTTACATCCTTAGAAACCCTATACAGGGTTTCTATAAGTTGGAACTGACTTCACAGCACATAATCACCACCACTGTTTATATATATATGCATATATATAAAACCATTCAAATTTCATACTCTTTGAATCAACATATTAAAATACAGTAATCACAAAGTGTGAATCACTATTATCCAACAAAAAGATAATTATATCCCCTAAATGACAGCACAGAATACTATATGTCTATTAAAATATAAACATTAAAACCTTTTTTTATTACATAAGAAATTCTCATGTAGTAATAAGTGAAATGTAGTATAAAGTGATTTTAAGCTATTAATATTTTTACAAAATATACTCAGTCACTGCATAGCGTTAGCTTTTGGAGTACTATAATCCCAATAAAATTAAAATTCAGCTAGCAAACAATTATAGCCCAGGTAATCATTGCATAATATTGAATATTTACATTTTTTAGTGCTTAAATTTGGGAGAGAGGATTTTTGGATTTATTTGTTTTACATTTGGTAGTAAATATCCATTACTACTAATTTAAAGTTAATTATAATGAGGCTCACAAACAACAATCAACTAATGAAATAAATGGCATAAATTAGAAACAGGTAAATTAAGAACATTTGATTAACTAGAATGATCAGAATCAATTCTAGACACATTCAGTCATCTATCCTATTGAGGATAGATTAAGATTTTCTACCACAATAGGAAGACTAAGCAAAATCAAACCAATTACAATGAAATGGATTCTGGATCATGGTGACCCTACGTGCTGAAGAGGAGAATTGAACTCCATAGGATTGTAATGGCGCTGACCTTTCAGAAGCAGATTTCCAGGCTGGAGATTTTGCAAGGTGTTTTTAAGTAAGTTCATATACCACCCTTTTGGTTAGCAGGTAACCACTTAACCATTCGCATTGCCCATTCACTTGTAATAAGAAGACTAGATGCTTGTTTTTGGCAACCTTAAATAGATGATAAACGAGTACGACATACTGGTGGTTATGTGTTGTGGAGTTGACTCCAATTCCTAGAGATTCTGAAAATCTTTAAAGGAGCAGAAAGTCTCATCTTTTTTCCTGTGGAACCACTGGTAGTTTTGAACTGCTGATGTTAAGGTTAGCAGCATGACTTGGAAACACTATGCTGCAGAAAACACTATTTCTACACTACGAAGTTGTAGAAAAAATAGTTTTAAGCAAAAGGCTGATTTATTTTGACTCGATGACTCAGAAATTTTTTTTTTTTTATAAAAGGCTGACAGCTATGACTATTCTCTTCTTGGCTAATTATATTAAACTAGCAGGATAACTTGTTAAATTTTATCATGCACTAGGATCATATAAAAGAGAGGCAAATAAATATCAAAAATACGAATCATAATGCAAATTTTACTGAGAAGATATTTTACGATAAGAAATAGTTAAGTCCAGAGGTAACATATTTCTAGGACCAGAAAATCAGAAGAGTGCTGTCCTTTGCCATTAACTACTTAAAGATGATGAATTTAGTAAAACAACAAGAACTATCAAAATATAGACTCACTTGGGATCTTAACATACCACTGAATATTAATTTGGTACTTAACAAATCAGAATTTACAGGTCTCTAAAAATTCAGTCTCTAACGTTAACTCTTTCTTTTCAAGCATAAAATAATAAAACTTGCAAAATGTGTTGATGTACCTATAAGTATTACTTCTTAGTTTTATTACAATAAACTAATGAAAGAGACTAAGGGTAGAAGAATTTTACCATGTCCTGGGGTATGGTGCTGTAGGATAAGCACTCAACTGCTTTGAAACACAAAGTCAAACGTCGGTTTAAAACACAAATTCAAAAGTTCAAACTCACTAGATATTCCTCAGAAATCCTATACAGGGCCACTATGGGTTGGAACCGACTGCACGGCAGTTAACAACAACAACATCATCCTATCATATATACATATAAATATATGCTCTATTTACTATATTTGAAAAGCATGAAATACTGATGTGTTCACTATTTAGTATGAAGTTAAAGGAAATCAGCAGCATTCACCCCCGCCGGCCCATTTGAAGTTGAACAAATCTTACAAGGGCTTTATCATACACAAGTAGCTCCCGACTTATGGCAGGGATCCATTCCAACACCTCTATTAGGAGTTGGTGCTGATATAAGTTGAATATATTACTAATTTTAGTTTGCATTATTATCAGTATCTTAATATATCATAACATTGAACATCTGCTAGTTCACATCTGAAAATAACGTGAACAAATTGCATGCTGCGACACAGTGTGTAGTACATATTACTAAGGATAAGATGTACCAAAAACAACAACAACAACAACAATACACAAACAAGACAGTAATAGTACAGTTCATCATACCTCGACTATGTAGTATGTTGGACTACCTATATTATTCTCCATGGTGAGAGCACACCACACATGAGGGGTGGGGTAGAGAGTAAGGGGGTGAGGAGAGGGGCTTGACAGCACATGACTTTATATTGGTCATAACATTTATTTTACTCTTCTAATAAAGCTGACCTTAGATCATGTACCAAAGACTAAAATAAGCAGAATGCTTTATCATGCTTTCAAAATACATCCATATTGCGATAAAATGATGGAATACATTCATTTAATATTACAGACTATTGAAGTTAAAGCATTAGAGGAGTGGTATGCATTTCATTTTAAAGCTAAACCATAAGTTAAACTTTTTATGAAGTTCAAAGACACCTTATCTCCACTCTCTTAACCAATAGTTATATTAGGACAAACAGAAAGTATTGACCAGTTAAACAAAGAAAATAATTTTAAAATGAAGTCAATGAATTTTGTATGTTACATAAAAGCTGAAGTTGATGTTTTGTCGATAAGGAATGTCAAAATATTCTTAAATCTACCAGGTAGGAATAGTGTTAAACTTCAGAAGACTTAAGTAAAGTTAAGTCCTCTGATATTATCACAGTATTACACAAACCCAAACCACTGCCGTCGATTTGATCCTGATTAACAGAGACACTGGAGGACAGAGTAGACCTACCCCAGAGGGTTTCCAAAGCTATACATTTTTACAGATGCAAACTGCCACACTTATCTTCCATGGAATGGATGGCGACTTAGAATGATTGATCTTCTATTAGCAGCTGAGCACTTGAATCACAGCAAATGACATAACTGGGTTATAGGCAACAAGGAAAAAAGTAGAAACAGATTTAGGGTGAAATTATCATTTTCTTTTTTGCAATTTAGTTAATTTGGCCTAAACTTCCAAGATAAATTAATTGTTGTTAAGTGTGGTTGGTTTGGTTCTGACTCTAGTGACCACGTATAGGATTTTCGAGGTTGGCTGGTGAGTTTGCACTGCCAAACTTGTGGCTCAAACCAAGCTTGCAGTCCAGCGCATCAACCCATAGTGCCACACCAGGACTCCATATAAATGAATAGCAGCATGATACCTCAGGAATTCTGGGAAGGAAAGAAAATTACTAAAATGATACAATACCATCTTTGTAGGGAGAATGCACATTAAGAGAGAGAGAGAGAGAGACTAAAAATGTGAATTAAAAATAAGAAATTCAAATAAAAGCAAAAAAAAAACCCCAAAACGTTCTTTTTAAACACACTGACTTTACCATTTAACTATGATTACTCTTCCAGGTAATGATATTTTTCATAAGCATCTCAGTAGAATGTCTGGGATTCTATCGGTCACCCAAGTCATACCTACATATGGCAAACAAAATAATTCTATCTGCATGAGCAATTCTCAAGAAGAAATACTCATTCTCCCTTCTCAGTTCAAGATAACTGGATAGGCAAAATGGAGTTCCTTGAGAACAAATTAAACTTCCTTGAAAATAACCACAATCTGTTATATGAAACATTTTGTAAATCCTAGCTTCCTTGACATGTCTAAGCTACTTTCTCCCTTATGGAATAAATTCTTCTCTCACTCTCTCTTTTATTTTTAATAATAAATTTCTACATCACAGCCTTCAGCTAACAGTATGTTACACAGTACTTGGTTCCAAGGAAAACAAGACTGCTGCCAAACAGAATTTCAAAAGTTCACAGGAGAAGCAAAGGAGAAGTTAGGATGGAAACAAAAAGGTTCTATCCAAGCATAGATATTTTTAATCATAGCATGAGAAAGGAAGATAATTGAAAGTATACTTTGTAGGTAAAATATTTTTCTTTAATGTTTATGTATTTTTCTAGTACTATTTTCTCCTATTTTTTTCCCCCTTGTTTGTATAAAACGTAATACACTTTTAGGGATTTCTCAAGAGAGTTAAAAAAAAAAAAGTTACCACAGCTAAAACCGAAGGGGTAAAAGTTGCAGGGAATCAAGTCTAGATATGAAATGAAACACAGTGCTTTGCCTGTGCATAATGAAGTGAAAGGTTTTTAGATACAAAAAGGCAGAAATGGAGAGTAATGGTGCTATCCTCACATTTCTCTCAAGAAAACTATTTTTTTAGTAATTTCTGTGAAAATTCCTAAAACATATTTTTGAAAACTCATGGTATCACACAAATCTCCTCTTTATCACTTATTTATTAAGCAACTATTTATTGTATGGTTTTGTGACTGTTGTTCAGTGCCATGGTATTTATTTCAAATCACAGTAACCCACATGACTGAGTAGAAGTGCCCCACAGGGTTTTCTAAGTTATCTCTATGGGAACACCAGGTCTTTCTCCTGCAGTCATTGGGTGGATTTGATCCAATAACCTTGTGATTAGTAGATGAACACTTAACTGTTGCATCACCAGGGTTCCCTAACCAGTGTTCTGTTGTTGTTGTTAAGTGCCACCAAGTGGGTTCCAACTCATAGCGAACCTGTATTGGATTTCCAGGGAGCAGAAGGTGGGTTTGAACCACTAACCTTCTGGCTAACAGTCCAGTGCTTATCCAGCGCCACACTAAGACTCTATCTAGGCACTGGTCTAGGTGCACATTATATATAGTTGAACAAACAAGATGCAGCTCTGTTTTCCTGGCTCTTATATTTTTGTGGACACAGAAGTTAAACAAATAATCATATACTAAGAAGTTTTGTTGTTAAGTGTCTTTGAGTAAAGTTCCAACTCATAGCCACCTGTACAGAGTTTCTGAGGAGCAGCTGGTGGTTTTGAACGAACCACCTCGCAGTTAGCAGTCAAGCGCTTATCCTACAGCATCATGCCAGGACTCCAAGACAAAATTTTGTTTCTGTTGTTGCTAAACGCCATCAGGAGTCCTGGTGTGGCACTGTGGGTTAATGTGCTGGACTGTGAAGTTGTTTTGAACCGCAAATTCTGTAGTTCAAGCTCACCAGCTGCTCCTCGGAAACCCTATACAGGGTTGCTATGGGTTGGAACCCTGTATAGGGTTTCCAGAGAGGTGCTGGTGAGGTTGAACCACTGACTTTGTGGTTAGGAGTCCAGGATTTACCCTACAGTGCAACACAACGACTCCAAGAAGAAACTTTGTTGTAAAGTGCCGCTGAGTCCGTTCTGACTCATACTGACCTACTGACCCTGTATAGGGTTAAGGTTAAGTGACTGGTAAGCTTGAACCACCAACCTTGAGGTTCAAATTGGCCTTGCAG
>NW_006408604.1:326185-327341 GCF_000296735.1 Chrysochloris asiatica
TCCTCTTAGTGTAAAATTGCTCTAAAAGTAATTTTATTAGTGCCATTAATTAAAAATGAAAACAACAACAACACATTCTCGAGAGAAATACTAATGAACTAGGAATTTTCCTTTCCCCAAATGCTGTATTTTACTCCACAAGAGTTTATAGCACATACTATACTCTAAAAAGGTGTCCTTATATTCGTCATAGTGAATACCATGGTTTATAATATTTTTAAATGCATATGTTTCAATTTTCATAAGAGACATAAAATGCATGGTGGTGGTGGTTATGTGCCGTGGAGTCGGTTCCGACTCATAGCAACCCTGTACAGGGTTTCCGATGCTATAAATCTTTATGGGAGCAAAAAGCCTCATCTGGAACAGCTGGTAGTTTCAAACTATTGACCTTGCGGTTCACAGCCCGATTCATAACCACTAAGCTACCAGATACATAAGAGTCTTTAAAATTCACAGTTACTGTGATGGACCTGGAGTTTTCAATTTATTGAGTAAATTAAAAGTTCTTCTTTAGCCGTGGCATGTTTCCTTTGGATTTTTTCTTTGGCTTACTCTGTTCTTTAATCCTTTAACCGCTTACATTTTCTCTAGTAGGAGTTCCATGTGAGAAGATGGGTCTAGGCTTCCTAATTGCTCCTGCCCATATGGTCTGTTAGAAGACAGTCTGTAGTGGGAATATCTATTGTGGGCACTGAAGGTCAGCTCAGATCTTATCTAGTCCTTCTAAGGAAATTGTTCTTATTCCTTGATATTTCCTTCATCTCTTCTTATCAGTGGGTTAAAAAGGTCAAGAAAACATTGGGCTCTTCAGAAAAAGGACAGTTGCAGCCTTCATTTAGTCTAGAGTCCTAGGCTGAAGGAGTAAACAGAATACTTGAGAGCCCCACTGAGTTCTCCAGGTTCTGCACAAGGAACTGGGGCCTAGCAAAGGCCTAACAGAAGATATTAAAGAAAATTTACCCTCCTTTATAATTCAGAAACTGGTAGATTACATCACCTTCTTTTGGCTGACTCAGAGGAGACCAGAAATCACTGTTTTTACCTACAGGCTACCTCGCGGAAGCAGCAGTCAAGAGATCAGACGACGTATTGCACTGGGCAAATCTGCTGCACAGGAACTTTTTAAAGTATTGAAGAACAGAGATGTCAGCTT
>NW_006408604.1:328401-348426 GCF_000296735.1 Chrysochloris asiatica
AAGCTCACCAGCTGCTCCTTGGAAACCCTGTACAAGGTCGCTATGGGTCAGAATCAACTCAACGGCACTTAACAACAACAATAAATAAGGATATCTTTACCAGAATAATTGCACTTTCTATATAATTTTTTGCTCTTGATCTTAGAATCCTCAATTAGCAAAAAAGAAAAAAATCCTTAGATTCTACCCTCATTAAAATACACTATTTCCAGTTGCTGTCAAGTTAACTCTAATATATAGTAGCCACATGTGTGCAGAATATAACTATCCCACAGGGTTTTCAAGACAGTAGCGTAGTGGTTACGAGTTGGGCTGCTAAACTGAAAGTCAGCAGTTCGAAACTACCAGCAGTTCCATGGGAAAAAGATGAGACTTTCTGCTTCCATAAAAATTCACAGCCTCAGAAACCTTATACAGGGTCGCTATGAGTCGGAACCGACTCCATGGCACACCACCACTACCAATCTTTCTGAAGACGATAATCAGCCCTGCTTCAATAAGGGAGCCTCTTGGGAAGGTATGAATGGCCAACTTTCAGTTAACAGTCTAGCGCTTTACTATTTACTGTTTGAACCACCCAGAGATAAGCTTAGAAATCATTGAGAGAGTCTGAATATAGCAAGGCATTGGATGACTGAAATTAAGACTTTTTTTTTTCTTTTCTACTTGGTTGATAACAAGCTAAATTCCATCTGATTGGCAGAGAATAATTTCTTGAATCTTGATTCCTGGGATTCCAAACTCCCTGTCTCGTGTTTTTCTTTTGGGTAAGGATGGCAATTGTGTGCCCATGCTCTAATTCATAGCCCTATTTTTGTTTCTATTATCACAATAACAGTCATTATTTTAAACCTGTATGCTGTCACTGATCTTTCAAATCCAATGGCTTTGATTTTTCTCACTTAATGTATCTTTCCAATCTTGGTATCATGGATGCTTTTATCAATACATCTTTTACTACTACTGTAATCACACCAATGTCTTGCTTTATGTAGTATTTTCCTGTGAGATACTCTATGAAAAATATCAATAAAGTAAAACTTTGAACAATTATGCATATTATAACCTCTTCATGGTTAGTCACAATGTATATTAGCATGTTAAGATCTTAAGAAGTCACAAAGCAAAGGTACTTTGTCAGTTCCAAGAATATTTGATCATAGAATTCTTTTGTTTCAAGAGAAATTAATAGTGTTCCATTGAACACATTTTGAAAAAAGTTTAAACAGTTTTACAAATATTTTTCTTATATATTATTTGCTTTCATCATCATCAAAATAAATAAATAAATAAATAAAGGGAGAGGCATATGATCCCTATTTTGTGGATATGGAAATGAGTTAATAAAGGTAATAAAGGTGAAGTAGTCACCAGAGACTAAACATAAATTATAATGGAGGTGTGTTAACAGAAAGTCATAATGCTTTTTCTAATGTATCATTTTTAACAGTAATTTCTGAATATAACCCAACTATCAGGGTTTTGGTGCTGGAATATATTACTAAGGTGGAAAAAAAGACCAGGGATTTGATTTGTCTTTATGGAATTCATGACTGTAGTTAATTTGATGGATGTATTTCTCCAGAATCCATTTTCCACTTTTAGTCTTCAATTCCTTTAAGATTATGGGATAAGAATAAATCTAATAAATAAGAGTAAATTAAATTTCTTAGAAAATCCTATGAATTTAGCACAGTTAAAACATTGGCTATGAACTTATCTCAAAATAGGCAGTATATTTACTGTATGTTCTATGTTTAGTCAGCCCAAAGCCTCTATTAGCATATCTTATTAGCACACATAACTCAAATCTGTGTTTTCTCACCCATTCATTTATATATTCTTAAAACAAACATTCATCAACTACGCATTATACACCAGTCCCAAGCTCTAAGTTGCTATTTTTATTAAGTACCATTGAGTGAGTTCTGACTGATAGTGACACTGTATAGTTTTCAATGAGCAGCTGGGGGTTTGAACCACCAACCATGTGGTTAGCAGTCTAGTGCCTATCCTACAGCATTACACCAGAAGTCCATGCTGTATGTAAACCTTGTAAAATTTAACACTGGCATCTTAAAAGCACTATAGAATTTGGACTCATTATGACCCTACCATAGAGAACTGTCATATAGTGTTTCCTAGGCTGCAATCTTTATGAAGGAGTCCTGGCGTGGCTCTGTGGATTAATGCATGGACTGAAAAGTTGGTTTGAACTGCAAGGTAGTGGTACAAGCTCACCAGCCCCTCCTTGGAAACCCTATACAGGGTCGCTGTGGGTCAGAACTGACTCAAAGGCACTTAACAACAACTATCTTTATGAGAGCAGATCACCAAGTCTTTTCTCCTATGGATACTGGTGGGCTGGAACAGACAAACCTCCATGGTTAGCAGCCAAGTGTTTAGCAGGCTTTACCAGGGCACTATGACTTGGAATCAACTCAATGGCATGTAATAACAAAAACAGCATAAAATCTTTAGGACCTTCAGAATCACTTTAAGTGTTGTTGCTAAGTGTCATTGAGTTGCTCGCGAATCACAGAGACCCAATATAGAGTTTCCGAGGAGTGATTGTCGACCTTGTGGTTCAAACCAGTTTTAAGGTTTTGAACTTATCCTACAGCAACACACATTTCTTGGTGTTTATGCTTGTGGGTTTGCTCTGGAGACCAGATCAGATTCTCTGGCTCAAATTCTACTTCTGACATGATACTGAATATAACTAGACACATGATCTTTAGCAAAATGCTTAATATCTCTGTTTAACAGTTTTATCTTTAGAAGATGTTATTGTTGTTAAGTGTCATCGAGTCAATTCCAAGCCATAGTGACCCAGGAGCGGCTGCTGAGCTTGAACCACTGACATTGCAGTTCAAACAGACCTTGCACTCCAGAACATTAACTAGCACCTATACAAGAAGTCCTGGTGTGGCACTGTGGGTTAATGCACCAGACTGCAAAGCCATTAGAACTGCAAGGTCAGCAGTTCAAGCTCACCAGCTGCTCCTCGGAAACCCTATACAGGGTCGGTATGGGTTGGAATTGACTTGATGGCACTTAACAACAACATACAAGTATAAAGTTAACTTATGCGGACTTTGGAGTCTTAAATGAGTCATTTTAAAAAGGCTTAGAATAGTAACTGTCACATTGTTGTTATTGTAACTGTTATTCAGTGCCCTCAAGTCAGTTCAGACTCATAGTGACCCTTTAGTGGTTCTTTTTATTATTACTAACAATTGTCTAGTATTAATTGGTGTGGCACTGTAGGATCAGCACTGGACTGTAAATCACAAACTGAGCAGTTCAAATCCACCAGCTGCTCCTCAGAAACTCTATACAGGGTTGTTATGAGTCGTAACTAACTCAATAGCAGTTATAATAATAAGTATTACTTAGGTACTCTTTGGACCCTAATTATTTGAGAAAAATACAGTTTACATGACATGTTGTTACTTTCTATTAAACTAAATATTTTATCAAAAAAAATTCATTGACCATAATACATATCATTTATAATATTTGATCAAACATTTCATTAGAAAACAGAACTTCATACACCATTATTCACACACATTCATGATCAGATAGTCTATTGAGTACACTGAATGTGATTTCAGTTCATTTCCTACACAACAGTGGGAAAATCCAAATTTTAACATTAGTAAGTCCCCTTGGAGACAAGAGGCATGCCGTAATGCGAACTGGGATAGCTTAATCTTCCAGAGGCATTAAGAGTAACAAAAGGCCACACTGCACAAATAAATGCTTGAAAAATCTGACAGCAAAAGCTATACAAGTTTATTTAGTATGGAAAGGTTTCGCACCTTTAAGTGTATTGTCTATTAGTTGGAAATGCAACTAATTTCTAATTCAAGTGATATTTAGGCCTGAAATTTCTGGTTTAAAACAACAAACAAATAAAGGAAGAGAGATAAAAATAACAACACAAAACAAAAATCAATATAAATGTTTCTAAAATAAGCACAATAAATTCTGAGCACACAAAAACAAAGTACACCTTTCTTGTGAAATGTTAAACAAGGCATACTTAGTTTAAATTTATTAATCCTATTAACTTTATTTCAGGCAAACCCAAAATCTTTAAAGATTTTCAATAAGACTATAAATTCTATATTTTACAGTTTGTTAAACTACCTCTGATATTATTTCTGTCAATTTTTGTAACCGCGTAAAAATCATAATAAACACATAAATGGCGGCTTCATTTATTATTTCTAATTCTTCAACTATTTTGTTTTTAGATTGTTGTTGTTCAGTGCCATCAAGTTAGTTCTGACTTATAGGGACCCTGAATAGGGTTTCCGAAGAGTTGCTGATGAGTGGACTTTGCAGTCCAGTGCATTAACCCACAGTGCCACACAAGGACTACAAATTTTTAGGTTGGCTCATGCTAATATTTCTTAGTATATATTCAGATTTAAATTGAATAATACTTTTTTCAAGGCTATTTCTGCTAGAAAACTATAAAAACTTTGTCAACCCCCTGAGGCACTTCATGATACTAATCTATAAAACTGATCTCTTTTCTTAGGAGAGAAAAATTTGAACTTCCATGGAAAATAACACGATTCAGATATAGTCCCAGTTGAAATGCTTTCACTCAACAAGATTTATTAGATCTTGCATTTGAATAGGCTTATATTTTTCCCCTTTTTCTTCAGCAAACATTCTGATATATTCAGTGTAAACAGTGTATAACTTATTAGACTGAAGTTTTGAAATTAATACTATTGGGGAAAATTAAAATGAAAATCATTACTGTGATTCTCAAACAGCCCAACTAGTTTACATTTGGTGTGGTTGTTATTGTTAACTACCATCAAGTCAATTCTGACTCATACAGACCATGTATAGGGTTTTCAAGGAGTAACTGTTGTTGTTGTTGTTGTTGTTGTTGTTAAGTACCCCGGAGTTGGTTCTGGCTCATAGTGACCCTGCACAGGGTTTCTGAGGCTGTAAATCTTTACAGGAGCAGAATGCCTCATCTTTCTCCCATGGAACCTTTGGTAGTTTTGAACTGCTGACCTTGAAGTTGGCAGCCCGACTCATAATTATTGGGTTTAAACTGCTGACCATTTTTTTTTACATTTGTCGACATATGAAAACACAACTTATTTCTATTTAGCTATTACACTGCTACATGTACCAAAAAAACCTAACTAAATTAGATAAAAATGATCTATTTAAATAAACTTTTAAGAAACAGTCTTTAAAAATAAATGATTTTTTTGGAACAGTTAGAACAATAGAAGATACATCTTCTAGAAAGATCATCAGGAAAAAAACAAAACAAAAATGTCAGCATGGCTGGCTACTATAAGAATAAGCAAGTTGTTTGCCAGGAAGCCATCAAGGCAAGCAATGAAGTTCCCTCAGGACAAACCCTCCTCTAAGATTGGAACTCAAATGGAACACATGAGCAGGCATGTAAGCTTGATTATGACCATGTTGGTCTACTGGTGAGTGGAAGAGGGGGAAAGGCAGAAATGAAGAAATGGGCTGAGTTCAACCATGTTCCATGGACTCCCATTGACCTAGAGATGACAGAGAGAAAAAGAAGGGCTGGTTGGTCCAAAGTGTGGTGAGACCTGGGGACACCTAAGACAATGGACAAGGGCATAGCCATGGAGGGCTAGAGCTAAGAGTGAAGCATCCAGCTGATATGGTGTTGGGGGAGATGCACAAGAATGACCAAACTTTCAGATAGTAACCATTTGACCCAGCCTCAATGGCTTAATGATCAGAACTCAACAAGAGGAAGATAAAAAACAAAAACAACCACAATAAAAAATTTTTTTGATAAAGGAAACAAGGGTAAATTGCTACAATTTGATGAACCTGACCTATACTCATGGAGGTTTGTTGTTGTTGTTAGGTGCCATTGAGTCAGTACCTAGTAACTCTAAATACAAACAGAGAGGGAAGGAGTCTTCACATCAAGTATCAATGCTATCCCCTATGTACACAGGGTAGATAGGGACAGGCAACTTAGACACTGGCTACCTAAAATGAGGGGGCTATAAAGGCTCCAAGCTTCTGGCTTACAAGGTTTCAAGAGGGAGTTTAGTTTAAGAGTGTGTGAGGGAAGATAGAGTCCCCACTGAATAATTTTCATTTTCATCTTGTCTAGATGGGTCTGGTAAAAAGATATGGGGATAAGATTTTATGATTCAATAGTGAGTAATTGTTATCATGACTAATTCTGCTGTCACAATTGTAAAGGTAGAGGTTTTGTAATAAAAATGGGGGAGCACTTTATCTTACAGTCCAGAAACAGAGGACCCTAGGACCATCAAGGGAGAAGAGTACAAGTGGAATGCGGGACCTTATCCAGATAAGGAAGCAGAAATGGGGACATGGAAAGAGGGAACAGCTGAGGACTCCAGATTCATGGGAAGAGGAATGAGAGCTGGTGGCCAGGAGGCAGACTTGCAGAATGTGCCCTTTGGTGATGTAAATTATTATATATGCCCGAGTGTTTTAAAAAAGAAAAAAATAGGTAAAATGAATAGAGAGAAATACTGTTAACTGATGGTGCACGGAGGGGATTATAATCATTGTAATGAAACAAGTTATATGATTTGTTGAATGTAAAACGGATTATCCATACTGTAAACTTTCACTAAATTCACAATAAAAACCTTAAAAATAAGTAAATAAAATAAATGATCTGACGTTTAGTGCCATAGAGTCAGTTCAAACTCACAGCGATCCTGTGTAGGTTTTCGAAGGAGTGTCTGGTGTGTTTGAACTGCTGACTTCAGGTTAACAATCCAGTGATTATCCTAAATCTAATTCAAATGATTTAAAATATTGAACTCATATCTAGTCTCACAAATAAACACATAATACTAAATTCATTTTACACAATTTTCTCTTAATGTGAAAGTCAAATGCTATTTAAAAAAATGCCTTTTACAAATTTCTTAAAGTCTATTTCTTTCAATTTTTAGCCACATTTTTCATCAGTGCCATGAAACTTCAACAAAATGACATGATGCCAAACATTTCTATGCTAATTTTTCCTCCCTAAACAACTTCACTTTGGGGGTTGCTCAGAAAAGGATAGACTGCTGAAAGTGGCAGAGAACAATATGTGCCAACCCATTACAAGTCCCTCGGGCTTCTATTTTTCCCTCTGAATGTGATATTGCCAAAATTACTTCAGTTCCACTTTATACAATTAGTAGATTTTCATAAGACATGTACAATCTGTCCTCAGCTTCTTAAATGTTGTTGGAAATAATCTGCTACAAGACCTTAAAATGTTATTTAGACTGAGTTTAAGGTAGAGCGCTTCCAAATGCAGATTTTGATCTTAGTTTAAAATTCTCCTTCATGACTCCAGGATTCATTTGCATTCAGTTACAAAGTAATGTCATGGGTTTGTTTATTAAAACAAATGTTCTTTTGAGGAAAAAAAATTACTATCACCAAAAATTTTCTTGAAGATTTATTCCTTTTTGGGACACATTTTGTGGACCTCCATTTAGGGATGAAGAATTTAAGAGGATATGGCAATTTAAGAGGAAATGGAAGAAGGAGAAAAAAGGAAGGGCATAGTATTTAATATTACACAGTAAAATTAACTGAAGTGAGTAGAATGGGCAGTGTGTGTGTGTGTGTGTGTGTGTGTGTGTGTGTGTGTGTGTGTGTGTGTGTGTGTTATGTGCCATGAAGTTGGTTCCGACTCATAGCGACCCTGTACAGGGTTTCCGAGGCTGTAAATCTTTACGGGAGCAGAAAGCCTCATCTTTCTCTCGCAGAACAGCTGGTAGTTACAAACTGCTGACCTTGCAGTTTGCAGCCCGATTCATAACCACTACACTACCAGAGCTCCTTAGAATGGGCAGAATTATAACCAAATAAAAAATTATGATGCTCTGCTCTATCTCTATTCTTATTTCAAGTACATGAGGTAAGAGATCACTCAGTCTTTCTCTCCTTACTTCCTTTCCTCCCTCCCCTCCCCTCATCTCTACTTCTTTCTTTTCTTTTTAAGGAAGTACCATATATCAGAGCTTATGCTAAGGGCAAAACATTAAAAAGTAAGTCTAACAGAGAAGAAACACAGGAAGTAGATAACAAATAATTCATACTTAATAATGGAGTTCTGGTATGGGGCTGTAGGATAAGGACTGCACTGTTCAAATTCATGAACTTTTCCTTGGAAACCCTATAAGGGTCACTATGAGTCGGAATGACTCAAAGGAACTTAACAACACCACTTAATGACAGCTGTTAGAAAAATGATTCTGTGTTACACATGAGGAGTATTTGTTGATACACTTTACCACTGGCCCTGTTAGTTTGTTATCAGTAAAATACAGTGGATGGGCTTCAAAGTCCATTTACTTATATTGTTGTTGTGTATCCTTGGGTCAGTTTCAATTTATTTTACAGTGATCCTATAAAAAGTATCCCAGATTACAAAACTTCAAGGAGTGGAAAGCCTCATCATTCTCCTGAAGAGTATCTGGTGGCTTGAAAAACCAACATTATGGTTAGCAGTTCAGTGCTTATCCTACAGTATCACTAGATCTCCATTTACCTATGTTGTTGTTGTTGTTAAGTGCCATCGAGTCAGTTCCGACCCATAGCGACCCTGTACAGGGTTTCCGAGGGTGTAAATTTTTACGGGAGTAGGAAGCCTCATCTTTCTCCTGTGGAGCAGCTGGTAGTTTTGAACCGCTGACCTTAAGGTTCACAGCCCGATTCATAACCACTACGCTACCAGAGCTCCTTTAAATAGTCTAGATTTTTGTAGGATAAGAGAAGTATCTGGTTAAAAAAAGATATCTATTGAACATACTGACTCCAGTCATGGATTCTTTAGACTATTAAATGTTCCACTAAACATAAAATTGGAATATATTAAAACAAATCTGTACTTTGGATATTGGGGGAGAAGTGAAACGCAACAAACAAAATATCTGTATGTCAACTGTGCCAAAGCCAAAGTTATTTGATGAAATGGCCATAGAAATTCTTCATTCTAATTCTTTGTTGATGGAATTTAAGAATTAGATTTGTAAGATTAAAAAAGTCACCTCACATCTGAAAAGTGAAAATTATTGTCAGGAGAGTTTCAGGGTGATTTTCCTTTTAGCCTACATTTCACCTCTTTTTAAAAAAGAAGTGGTTATGAGGGTATGGCTGTCCTAATGTTCTTTCTGTGTCAAAAACTGCCCAAAAAAGTGCTCTTAGAGGATGGTCAATTTAATTACCCAGAATTTAGAACATTACACAATGTATACTCACACTATAAACAAATAGTTTGAGTGTGTAATGTCATAATTCTATCAAACTTCTTGTTGTTTTTGTTATGTCAGCAACAAAACATGGAGTCAGTACTGACTCACAGCAACCCTATGCACAACATACTGAAAGACTGTCCATTCCTGTGCCAATCTCACAATCATTGCTGTTTGACCTCGTTACTGATGCCACTGTTCTTATCAGTCTCAATGGGGGTCTTCCTCTTTTTCTCTAACCCTCCACTTTACCAAAGACTATATCCTTCTTCAGGGCCTGGTCCCTCCTGATAATATGTCCAAAGTATTAGAGATGAAGTCAATCTGGCTTCCAAGGAGCATTCTGGTTGTACTTCTCCCAGTACATACTGGTTTGTTCTTTGGTGAGTCAGTGGTACTTTTAATATTCTATCTTCCTTATGGACTGACAACTTTCACATACATATGAGGCTATTGAAAATACCCTGACTTGGGTCAGGCGCACCTTAGTCCTCAAACTGACATCTTTGCTCTCCAAAACTTTAATGAGGTCTTGTGTAGCAGATTTGCCTAATACATTGTTTGGTTTCTTAATTGGGGATTCCATGAGTGTTGATGGTTGATCCAAGCAAAATGAAGTCTTTGACAACTTCAATCTTTTCTCCATTTATATGGATGTTGTTTATTGATTCAATGGTGAAGATTTTTGTTTTCTTTACATTTAGCAGCAACCCATACCAAAGAATGTTGTCCTTGATCTTCATCAGTACGTATTTTAAGTCCTCTTCACTTTAAGCAAGCAAGGTTGTATCATCTGCATATCACAGGTTGTTAAAGAGTTTTCCTCCAATCCAGATGACACATTTTCCTTCATATAATCTATCTAGTCAGATTATTAGCTCCGCATATCGATCAAATAAGTATGGTCAAAGTAAACAATCCTGGCCCTCATCTTTTTCAATATTAAACCATTTGATATTCTCTTGTTCTTTTCAAATTACTACCTTTTGATCTATGTACAAGTAACTCATGAGCACAATTATGTGTTCTGGAATACTCATACTCTGCAATGTTGTTCATAGCTTGTTATGATTGATACAATAAAAAAAAAAGGTTTTGCATAGGTAAATATCTTCCTGGTATTCTCTGTTTTCAGTCAAGATCCATCTGATGTCAGCAATTATATACCTTATTGCATGTTCTCTTCTGAATCTGGCTTGAACCTCTGGACAGTCTCTGTCAATGGATTGTTGCAACCATTTTTTAATTACCTTTAGCAAAATTTTACTTGCATGGGATATTAATGATACTGTCCAGTAATTTCACATTCCATTGGGTCACATCTCTATGGAATGGGTGCATATGTGGATCTCTTCCAATAAGTTGGCCACATAGTTTTCTGCCAAATTTCTTGGCATAGATGTGTGAGTGCTTCCAGTTCTGCAGTTCTGCAAGTTACTATGCATATTATAGTACATTCATTGGATCTTTACAATGTTGCATAGTGGTTAAGAATAGACTGCAATTGAATTTAATGAAATTGAAACCCAATTACATTCCTACTAGCTTCATGAATCAGGGTGAAATAATCTGTCATTTCTAGGTTTATCTTCCTTGGTTGGAAATTGGAATAGTAATAAAATTTCCTACTCCACATAACTTTTATGAAGATAAAAGTAGATAATGTAACACTATACAATAGCTTCTCGTTTCTTTTAGAGTGGAAATTGAACTCATTGCTATAACCTGTAAGGCTTGAATTCTGTTGACCCTGCCTGTAATGAATTTTCCAATTTCTAGTACTAGAGGCTCATGCTCATCCTTAAGGTTTTATTTGGGGGGAAAAACCTCCTCTGAGACAATTTCAATGACTGATCACTGATCCATCCATCCATCCAGAATCTATCTAGCCATTCATTCATCCAGTAACAAAAAGTAAGTTTATTCTGAGTACCTAACCTGGTACAAGGTGCCGAGGTAAGAGAGGAAAAAGAGACATGAAATTTACCATAATCTTCCCCCATTATTCTTTGGAATATAATCATGTATGTGTCCAGCTCTTACTGCAATAAGTCTTATTAACTTACTTTTGTATTGCATTCTAAAAACTAATTTTTAGTATAACTGAAACCTTGTCAATCTTATTTGCTATGAGTTCCATTCCTGACACCAGGTAAAGGATTTAATACTTGTTTAAAGAATGATTGAAAGGTTTGCCCCCAGAGAAAATAAAATAAAATATGGGAAGCCAATTTGTTAGTTTGATTTTGAACAGAGTTCTCTTACTATAAAACATGTATCAAAAATATATCAGTTTGTAAAATTATAATGAATGAAACACCTACTGTTTGAGTTTCAAAATTTTGTGGCACCTCTTGATGTACATGGAGGTAGTCTGAAATTCTGCAAGTTCAGGCATATAAACAAAAGTACACAAGTAAGAAAAAAGTTTTGTCTCTTTGATTAAAATTCAGAATTTTTTGTCTGCCATTCTTTGTTTCATGAGGCAAACACTGCTACTTATCCACACCACGTATATCATGTACTTCCTTTTTATCACAAATTGGATAGAGAATGCAATGTGCCCAGCTAAGAAACTGCAGGTGCTAACCTCCTTTCAGAAATCTAGAGAACATAACTCTGGCCAATAAGATGTAGTCAGAAGTCACTGTGTCCAACAGCCAAGAAAACTCTTTAAAAGGGAACAGACTTGACTAGTTTGTCTTTTTTAGACCCACTGTCTTACTATACTTTTTGCCTGGAAGGGATATAGGATTCTGGAGAAGTAGCAAGAATTATAGGAGATGAGGGATAATTGTCTCTGCCCCAACATCCTAAAGTCTTAAAAATGTCTATCATTGAGTTCTACCTTACAGAACTGTACAAATGCAAACACACACATACACTTGTAATTTGTTATAAAAAAGTAGGATCTCTATGAGTGGAAAACAACTCAATGACAACTGATAACACAACAAAGCTGTCATAAAAATATGAACACATATCCTTATGCATATATACATCCTTCACCAAAGGAAGTCTTTAAAGATAAAAAACATAAACATCAAAATCCGTAATTTCTAATTAAATTTTAGAAATTCTGGATTGGGTAAAACAGTTTGCACTCAACAACTAATCTAAATGTTGGTGTCTTAATACCCAACAATGCTATGAAGGGAAGGCCCAGCAACCTGCTTCTGTATAGACTATTGTTGTTGTTAAGTGCTATCAAGTTGGTTTTGACTCATAGCAATCTTGTATAGCAGTCCTGGTGTGGCACCACAGGATAAGAACTTGACCTCAAGGTTGGTTTGAACTACAAGTTTGGCGATTCAAATTCAATAGCTGCTCCTCGGAAACCATACACTGGGTCACTATGAGTTGGAACTGACTTGTCAGCACACAACAACAACAATTTTGCATAGGGTTTCCTAGGAGCAGCTAGTGGGTTTGAACTGCTGACATTGCAGTTAGCAGTGCAGTGCTGATCCTAACAGCTATACTCCAATCCTATAAAGTAGGTGGTTGTGAGTCAGAAATAACTCAATGACAATGGGTTTTGTGTTGTTCTGTTGTTTGAAATATTGTAGAGCAGAACAGAGAATTATAATTAACTTCATCTTGTGTAACACAATTTAGCTGTATTAAATATTATATATGTTGCTCTTAAGTGCTGTAGATAGAGTCAGTTCTGACTCACAGCCCCTCCTGTATGGTGTCTCCAAGGAAATGCTGGTTGGTTTGAACAGCTGACCATGTAGCACCACACAAATATTATATATGTTGTGAAGTGCTGTCAAGGATTTTCTGACTCATGGTGACCCCTGTATAGGGTTTCCAAGGAGTGGCTGGTGTGTTTGAACTGCCGACCTTGCAGTTCATACTAACCTTGTGCTCCACTGCTTATCCTGCAGTGACCCATAAGCATGGTTTATTTTCAGTAGAAGTGATCATTATACGCAGAGATCATTTTTCTTATGACTAGATACTCTGGAGTTATTTGAGAGTCTTTCCATTTATACTAGGTTCATCTGCCAAGTCTGAAGCAAATAAGAATTTTTAAAGTAGTTACATCGTTTCTAAATGGGTTTCTAGTATAGTTCTCTACTGAGGAGTTGCAATTTTTACATTTTTGGTTTTATTGTTTTCAATTGTGGTTCAACAGTAGCTTTCATCGTCCTTTTCTCTCTGAGCAAAAACTCAAAACATTACAACATTAGTGTGGCCATTTAAAACTTATTTTAATGGTCTTTTAAATTAATGTTTGGACCAGTAAATAACTATGAGGTAAAGAACCCCATTGCAGTGAACAATTTGCATTTTAGTCCTATTCTGACAGTAAGATCACACTTAACCTTCATGCTTCAGAACACCACGCTTCCTGCTCCACCACCAATAGTTTTTGCCCTAGCATGGACACATCAGTTCAAGGAATAAGACACAGGAAGGTTAATCAGAAGGAACTCAGGATCTGACGGAAGGTAGATCTGGGAGAAAACAACAAGAGAAGCCACAAGAAGCAGAAGCTGGAGTCTGACGAGCAGAGAACTCTGAGAAGAGTGGGCCAAGAACTGTAACATATCTGACAATGGAGAAGCACTGAAGGTACCTCATGAGCTGCACACACACCAGCTGAAAGCAAGACGCCCAGAGGAGGAGCAGGGAGGGGCCTCTGAGACACTGAGTAGCTTGTTGGAGGTACAGGGACCTATCTAAGGTGCTAGGGGCTCTGTCTGAAGCACGAGAGGGCCTACTGGTAGATCCTGGATACACCCCACTTACAGTTTGCCCTCAGAGGAATACTGCTTTGAGATATGTGGTCCAAGAATGTCTTGGGGTGTTGGTTGAGAGAATAATCAGCAACAAAGGGGGCAGTACCAGCAAAGAACTGTGCCAACAACCCAGTCATATAAAACATCAATTTCTCACTTTGTACGTGTGTGAACATTGATTTCGGTACATTATTTTCTGACTTTATATGTTGTTTAAACTCTTGCCCTGGAAGCGTCTTGTGTGCACCTCTCTCTCTCTCTGATTGGATAGATGTGATATTTATGAAGAATCTGTGAGAGCATCACGAATATGCAACACAATGACTTTCCATAAATATGAAGGTAAGTCAAAAAGTATTGCTACAAATTCATAGCCCCGTGTATTAAACAATACTATTGAAATGTGAAACTGTTATTTCTCAACAGATTCTCCATCTAGGTCTATACACTTCTGAAGGCAGTGTTTCTATCCCTCTACTTAACAACAACAACAACAACAACAACCCTTCCCTGAAGAGTTCTGTACTTTTTGATTTATACCAAGTAAAAAATGGCCGATAGGCATCCTCAGCAGACCCAATCCTTATGCCTTTGAAATGTTCTTTGCATTTTAGGTACAAAAAGAATTCTGAAGAGGCAAGATCAGGGTTGTGGAGCGGATGGGGTAAGGTTTTCCAAGAAAATTCTCATAGGACAGCATTTGCAACCTTCAAAGAATGAGCAAGTACATAATAGGAAAACAATTCTTCAGTACAACTTTCCTAGTCTTTTTCTCACCAATGCAGTTTTTGATATTCTTAAAGCTTATTTATAATAACCCCTTGTGATTGTCCTGAGTCCTTTGAGAAAATCTATCAACAGTACCCATTTTGGAATCTCAAAAAACAGTCAACATAACTCTGCCTTGAATTTAACTAGCAAATTCCCTCAGAAGTCACTGTTTTGATTGGACCTTTTTATTTATTTTTTTTGAAGGCACCCTAATGAGACTAATACAAGAGTAATACCGAGAGAACGTGTTGGCAACTATCCTCCACTCACTGTACTGTGGGGATGTGTTGATGCTAGTTTTGTTTGGAATAAACCCATGTGTATATGAAATGGAAGCCTAGTAGTAGCACTTTCGATTTACCTTCCTACTGACATCAATAAATATATAAGACAATATCATATGACCAACATTGTTGGATGCTGTGTGTGCAAAAAAAAAAAAAGGAGAGAGAGAGAAAAAAAATTCTAGCTGACTTTCTAAAAGGGAAGCAAGATATATAAGCAAATTAAGGTAGACCTATGAACACAGAGTCCGAGTCTGTACGGTGTACCAAGCATGTGTAAGTTTTTTTTTCTACACATGACTTCACGAATAATCAAAACAACTCTCTGGGGTAATTTTCCCTCTCATTTGTAAAAAGTAAAACCATTAAATATGGTGAATTCTTTATATTATGTGGACTTTTCCAAAAGTCCCATAACAGAAATGTATACAGTAAAGTCTGTATTTGAAACACTGGCTTTTATTTTCTACATTTCATACCTCAAGGTATCAATAATTAGTTGTAGTTTCTGCATGTTGTTGCATTGTTTCGGACTCGTAATGATGCTGTATGTGGTATCCGAGTCTGTAAATCTTAATGGAAGCAGAAAGCTTCATCTCTCTCCCATGGAGCAGTTGATAGATTCAAACTGCTTACCTTGTTATTAGCAGCCCAGTAAGTAACCCACTATGTCACTAGGGCTCCTTATCAAGAATTAAGGTGTTATCAAATCACCAGTATGAAAACAATCAATGCTTTCTTGCAAGGAAGGAGGAATCAGTGCTTGTTGTTAAGTACAGTCGAGTTGGTTCCAATCCATAGCAAGGACTCTGTAAAGGGTTTACAAGGAGTAGCTGGCGAGAGCTAAGCTAAAATACAGTTAGGTTTAAGACACGCATAGAATATTAAAGGGAATGAGGGAGAAGTCTAGGTTAGCTGGAGTCACAATGTGTAGAGGCTTGTACTTGAAGTTAAAGAGTTCACAATGTATTTAAAATACAGGATGAGGCACAAGACATCTAAAAATAAAATTTAGGTGAATATTTTTTGTGCTTTACAAAGGCAAGTCTATCAACAGAATAGCAGTTTGTGGGATGGGAGACTTGTGGGAAGCAAACTGATAGCAAGAAGATTATGTGGATTTGCATTTAACTGCACTGTTAAATGAAGAGTTAAAATAGCATTGCTCATTAAAGTTCAGACTCATTCCTTTCTTATTTCCTACAAGGACTAACCTACTCAATTCAAGACACATAAGAATTAGAATATAAGCACCTCACCCTTTCAGACTCAATTATTAATTTCATAAGATATTTATGATCTCATCTATGTTTTAAATGAGTTTGCAACTGTGTCAACAGGTATGATTAACTGAAGAAAATCAGAGTGCATAAATTAAAACACCCAACAAAAGTTGCAAGCAGGTTGCCCTATCTAGGTTAAAAAATATATATATATATGACTCTTACCCTTTCCTTCCTTTACTAGGTAATTTAAATCTCAATTACAAACTGAGTAGCTTTAAAGAGTTCCTGACCAAGAAATGTATATAAATGGTCTAGACTGTTGGCCATGCACTCAGATTTCCATTTCTTAAACTATACAGATTAATATGAGGGCGTGTTTCCTTTGGACATTTCACTTAATATATATATATATATATATATATAAATGGATATGGATGAGAAGACTAAAATCAATCTCATCACCCAGCTTCTTTCAAGGCGATCAGTATGAGTATTTTGCCATTGGCGCCATAGTTAACCATCAGAGGTAGACCATACCCTCTCACCAACTGACTAGGAATAAAAGATTCAGTCTGGGAAGAAACGGAAAAGCAAAGGATCAAGGCTTTCAGAAAGATAAGCATATATGATATACTTTGATGATGAGACTCATATTTATTTGTCAACATTCATTAATCCAACAATTATTGAACACGTAATATTTGTCACACACTGGATTAAAAAAGAAAGAAAAAAGCTGAATGATTCTTTAACTAGAGAGAACTCTCCACTATTGGGAAAGAAAACAAAAATGAAGAATCATAATGTAAAATATCTGTTTCTTAAGGTCTGGGAAAGATACTTCAGAGGATGTTAAAAAATATATCACACAGAGAGAGAAAAAGATATTAAATATGTGTTTTGGAGGTAGAAAAGTACTTTATCATAAATACATAGAGAAGGATAGAGGGACTTCCAGGAATATCTTAGGAGGATGGCACACTTTTGGCAAATGCAAAGATGTTAAAGCATATGGGTGATTTGTTTAGAAAATACAGACTAGTTCTCAGATATCCTGTACTTAAGATTCATTATAAATGAAGTTGGATATGTAAAGGAGTAGGTGAATAAAACCAGAATATCTGGAAAGGCTGACCGAAATCTAATTTTGAAGGACTTGATATGGCAGGCTAAGAATGTGAGAAATTTACATCATGAGTTCACGAGAGTCATTGACATTCCCACAGATGGAAGCATTACCTAAGAAACTGTGTATTATAGATTGGAGGAAGATGAATGTGGGAGCATAGAAGCGGAAAGATCAGTTAAGAAATTATCCTATAATCTGGCAAAGATATAAGGAAAACCTGAGTCAAGACAACAGGAGTGGAATAGACAGGGGAGGAGGTACATTTCTGAAGTGGAATTTTATTTACAAAAAGAAGACAAATAAGGTAAATCATCAGAAAGAAGAAAATATTACAGCATGAGCAATTTCAATACTAAACTATAGTTGTCTTCCTTGAAAGCCTGTGCACTCCTAATGCAAGTCTATCTTCCAGTCACCAAGCATAGTACTGTGCCTGAAACATAGTAGATGTTCAAGTTAATGACAGAGAATGAGTAAAAGGGGAATACATTGAAATAGTAGTACAGCTTGAATTGTAAGATCTTATTAAAGCCATAATTGTGTTATGTTTGGAAGTTTCCTAAGTAAAGCATGCAACTTTTAATACACTCTTTTGAGTAATCTCCGATTAAAAACCACCACTCGTCTGTCAGTTTGTCTTACTGTGGTGGCTTGCATGTTGCTGTGATGCTAGAAGCTATGCTGCCAGTATTTCATATACCAGCAGGGTCACCCATGGGAGACAGGGTTCAGTGGAGGTTACAGACTAAGACAGACTAGGATGAAGGAATAGGCAGTCCACTTCTGACAGACTAGCCACCAAAAACCATATGAATAGGAGTGAAACATTGTCTGGTATAGAGCCAGAAGACGACAAGTCCCCCTAAGATTGAAAGGCACTCAAAATGCTAATGAGGAAGAGCTGCCTCCTCAAAGTAGAGTTAACTTTAATAACATGGATGGAGCAAGGCTTTGGGGACCTTCATTTTCTAATGGGATACAACCCAAAATGAGAAGAAACAGCTGTAATATCCATTAGTAAGTAACCAGAATGTGGAATGTATAAAGTATGAATCTAGGAAAATCAGAAGCCAGAAATGAAATGGAATGCTCAAAGATTTATATGCAGGACTGGTATTGGCTATTTTGAATTAGACAATTCTATTGTTTATTTTACCAGTAATGAAAAATTGAAGAGGAAAGGCATCACATTTACTGTAAAAAAAAGAACATTTCAAGATCTATTTTGAAGAACAAAACTGTTTGAAATAGTGTATTATCTATACAGCTACTAAGATGACCAATTAATGCAATGATTATTCAATGATTTATGTACTAACCACTAAAACAAATGTGAAAGAAAATGAAGAATTCTACTGTGATGATGCCAATGGAGTAAAGTCTTTGGGACCTTCATTTGCTGATGGGACACAACTCAAAATGAAGAAAAGCAGCTGTAAACACCCATTAATGATTGGAAAATAGAATGTACAAAGTATGAATCTAGGAAAATTGGAAATTGTCAAAAATTATATAGAACGCATAAACATTGGTGAGCTGAAATGGACTGGTATTGGTAATTTTGAATCTGACAATCACATGGTTTACAATGCCAGGAATGACAAATTTAAGAGAAATGGCATCACATTCATCACCAAAAAGAATATATCAAGATCAGTATTGAAGTGCAATGCTGTTATAGGATAATATCCATACATCTACAAGGAAGACCAGTTAATACCACTGTTATACAAATTTACGTAGCAACCACTAAAAACAGTGATGACAAAATTGAAGAATTCTACCAACCTCTTCAATCTGAAATTGATCAAACATGCAACAAAGATATATTGATAATTACTGGCAATTGGAATGCAAATGTTGGAAACAAACAGGAAGGATCACTCTTTGGAAAATAAGGCCTTGTTGACAGAAATGATGCTGAAGATCACATAATAGAATTTTGTAAGACCAATGACTCCTCCATTGTGAATAAATACCTTAGAATACTTAATGATGAGGACTTAAAATATTTACTTATGAAGATCAAAGACCACAGCCTTTGATATGTATAGTCCCTCAATGTAAAGAAAACAGGACCAATAAACATATCCACTTGGTGTGGTGCTGTAGGATCAGCGCTGGACTGTGATCCACAAGGTCAGCAGTTCACACCCACCAACTGCTGCTTGGAAACCCTACAAAGAGTTGCTATTAGTCAGAACAGACTCAATGGCACAAAACTACAACAAAAACAACCTATGAATAAAGAAAAGATTGAAGTTGTCAAAGACTTCTTTATGCTTAGATCAGCCATCAACATTCATGGAAGCAGCAGTCAAAAAATGAAATGACATATTACATTAGGTAAAATCTGCTGTACAAGACTTATTTAAAGCTTCAAGAGCAAAGATATAAGTTTGAGGAATGAGGTACACCTAACCCAAGCCATGATATTTTCAATAACCTCATATGAATATGAAAGTTGTACATGAATAAGGAAGACCATGGAAGAATCAATGCATTTGAGTTATGGTATTGGAGGAGAATATTTAAATTTCCATGGAATGCTAAAAGAAAAACCAATCTGATTTTCCATCCTTGGAA
>NW_006408604.1:350156-355345 GCF_000296735.1 Chrysochloris asiatica
TGGTCCAGGATCAGGCAGTGTTTCATTTTGCTGTGCATAAGGTTGCTGTGAGTCGGTACCGACTTGATGGCACCTAACAACAACAGTGGGCAGAATACTGAAAGATGCTTGAAGCATCAAAAGAAGATGAAAGACTACACAGTTACTATACCAAAAAGAACTGGTCTATATACCAACATTTCAAGAACAGAATATGATCAAGAGCCAATGGTATTGAAGGAAGAAGTCCAATCGATACTGAAGACATACATTAAAACAAACACATACACATAAGGCTTCAGGAATTGACAAAACATCAAGTGAGACTTTCTCCACTAACTTCCAACCAACAGGAAGAGATCTGTATTTGTGTCCAGTCCCACAAAGGTGACCAAGCAGATTGTAGAAAATATTGAACAATATCAATAATATTACATGCATGTAAATTTTTGCTGAAGACAATTAAAAAATGATTGCATCAGTACATCGACATGTTGCTGTCAGAAATCCAAACCAGTTTCAGAAGAGAACAAGGAATAGGAATATTTTTGTTGACATCAGATGGATCTTGGCTGAAAACAGAGCATACCATAAAGATGTTTACTTACATTTTATTGACTATGTAAAAACATTCAACTATGTGGATCATAACATACTATAGGCAACATTGTGAAGAGTGGAAATTCCAGAACACTTAATTGTACTCACGCAGAACCTGTATACAGACCAAGAGATATTTATTCAAGCAGAACAAGGGGATACTGAGCGGTTTAAAATTAGGAAAAGTGTGCATCAGGGTTTTATCTTTTCACCATATTTACTCAATCTGTATGCTGAGCAAATAATCTGAGAAACTGGACTATATGAAGAAAAACATAGCATCAAGATTGGAGAAAGACTCATTAACAATCTGCAATACACAGATGGCACAACTTTGCTTGATGAAATTGAAGAGGAACTGAAGCACTTACCAAGGAAAATAAAAAAAGACAGTCTTCAGTATGGATTACACCCCAACATAAAGGAAACAGAAGTCCTCATAACTGGACTAACAGACAACATCAATGATAAATGAAGACAATATTAAAGTTGTCAAGGATTTCATGTTACTTGGATCCACAATCAATGCTTATGAAAGCAGCAGTCATCAAACAATTTATTGCACTGAGCAAATCTTCAAAAAACTTCTTGAAAGTATTACAGAGCAAAGATGTCACTTTAAGAACTAAAGTGCCCCTGACTCAAGCCAAGCCATTTTCAACTTCCTCATATGCATGTGAAAAAATGGATAAGAAAAACAGGAGAAAAAAAGTTATGCATTTGAATTGTGGTGTTGGTGAAGAATATTGAAAGTACCATACATGGACTGCCAGAAGAACAAACAAATCTGTCTTAGATGAAATATAGCCAGAATGCACCTTAAAAATGAGCATGGGAAGACTCTGCCTCATGTACTTTGGACATGTTATTAGGAAGGATCAGTTCCTGGAAAAGGACAACATACTTAATAAAGTGGAGGGTCAACAACCAAAAAAAAGGAAGAGCTTCAACAAGATAGATTGACACAGTGGCTGTAACAATGGGTTCAAACGTAATTATAAGGATGGCACAGGAATGGGCAGTGTTTTGTTCTGTTGTACTAGGGTATGTATCTATGAGGTGCAACCAATTTGATAGCCTCTAGTAACAGCAACTAATACACAGACTCCTGACACGAATGTACCTTTTCAATCTAAAGCTCATTCTCTCATTGCAGAACTGCTAACGTGACACTGAATGCTAGTCATTTCTAGACATACCTAACCTAGTCAGCATTGTCAATCTTAATTTGTAAATTCAAAAAATCAGGCATTATATCTAACTCATTTACACACAAAGCACCACTAGCATACTCTTATTAAACGCATCTGGTTATGGTGATTTAAAATAATTTTCAAACAAAAATTTAAAATGCTTTCAAATACAGGACAGAGTATGTCCACAAATTATTTCTTCTCAAACAAGAACATAAAAAGTCTACCATCTTTTTCTTCATATTGCTCATCACAGATTTTACCAGTTTGTCTTCTAAATTGTCACAGGGGGTCTCTATGAGTTGGAGTCTACTCTTAGGCAAAGAGTTTAATTATGCATCTACACTATACTTTTATTGATTGTTCTTTATATACCTTTTGCTAAAGGATGACTGAACATGTGTAATTACTTTTGCTACTTGTATCTCGAAGAGCATATCTTGGATATTTAAGGTATGAGTCTATTAATTTAGCAAACTCAGAAAGTAAATCTATCAGATTTGGGCATAATTTATTTTTTAAAAAAATACTTCATTTCATAGTGCCTACTGGTGAATCAAAATAGAAGCCTAATAGATGGAATAAACATTTCACTTAACATTTTCACTATAAAAAGAAATCCTCTGATAACAATCTCTCTTAGTGTTCAAATAACTTATTAGGTAATTTATAGAGAACCACACTTGTCATGGGGAGCTCTGGCGGTATTGCAGGATAAAGCACTGGATAGCAAAGCCAGTTTGAACCATTACATTGGCGGTTCGAATGCACCAGCCACTCTTTGGAAACCCTACACAGGGTTGTTACGGGATAGAACAGATTCAAGGGCACTTAACAACAACAACACACTTGTCACGGACTCCTGGTGTGACTGTAGGATAAACACTGGACTGCAAACCACAAGGTCAGTACTGCAAACCTACCTGCTGCTCTTGGAACCCTTAGACAGAGTTGCTTTGAGTAGGGATCTACTTAATGGCACTTAACAACAATAACAATACTTGTCACACCATGTATTATTATTTATTAATAACTTCAAAATGTCTCAACTAACATTGTAGTTTTATAACAAGATTATATCACTCAAAGTCCAAATAAATTTTTATTTTGCGTTTTTACTTTTTCCCCAGAATTAAATTCATGGTAACCTTTAAGTCTAGGTTCTACAAAGTAAGTAAACTTCAGAAATTCACTTAACCTTATTGAGTCTAATTTAGAAATAAAATGAGACACTACTTATATTAATCATCTTACAGGGATTTTATTTAAAAGAAGCAAGTGAGAAAATGCATATAAAAGTACTTTCTTATGTCATTTAATGAATTATGAGTAGAATAATCCTACCTAAGTTGTGAAGCAAATCTTTCAACTATTGTAGATGTGTTTGGTAAATTTAATATGCAGTTAAGAATCAGAAATATAGAATTATCTTTAATTTTCAAATTCTTTCCCTTCACATCACATAGACGTATTTTCCTGTAGTGAGAAAAAAAAAAAAAAAAAAAAAAAGATACCAGATGATAATGTGTTGTTAATCATCCTGTAAGAACAAGTATGGAGAATGTGTTCTCATAGAGCATTTCTGAACACAAGGGGCATTGTTTATACTGTGGTTAATAGAGCACTAAAAAAAAAAAAAAAAAAGTAGCCTTATTTTGTGAGGCCAAAATAAATAGAAGCTGATCTAATAGGATGAAGTTAAGAGGTGCCATATGTCTTGATAAGGAGAAGCCTGTTAGCCTCTGGAAATTTCAAGCAGGCTGCCTTTAGGTGACATTTCCATGAAGCAAACCTCTGAATTGCCATGGAAATATTCTTTCACTGACTGCAGCATAAACCAGGCAATCTAAAATCTCTTTTAGTTCTTAGGATCACAATTTTGATTAACTCCAAGGTTTTAATTAACTATGTTGTTGCTGTTGTTAAGTGTCATCCAGTTGATTCTGAATCATAGCAAACCTGTATAGGGTTTTCCAAGAAGCGGCTGGTGGGTTTGAACCACTGACCTTGCAGTTAGCAGTCTAGTACCACATCAGGACTCCTAATTAAATATAGCCCAAACTTAAACTATATGGAGGTATTTTAAAACAGGTCAGTTTCTACAAAATGAGTACAACATTATTCTAATTAATGTGTACAGATGAAAATGTCTGGGGAAGGACTTGATTGATCCATGTTCCATTTAAAATTTTTAAGCTTATTGAGGCATGCACATTTTTCTTTTTAATTTACTAGTTCATTTTAACTTGAAAAATAAGGAGGGATTGCTTAAAAGAGACTCTTCCAAAATACTTCTTAATATTACATTATAGTCATTAATACTGATTTGTGGAGACCTAGGGTGGCACTGTAGGATAAGCACTGGACTGCAAATCAAAAGATTGGTGATTCAAACCCACCAACCACTCTTTGGAAACCCTATACAGGGTCACTGTGACTCAGAACTAACGTAACAATAATATTGATTTGTAAACTCACATTGAATTTTTTTTTAAGTATATTTGAAGTTATTATTTGACACTTACCAGCTTTATCTTATGCAATGTATACTTTGAGTTTGATTTCTACATTCTGGAAAAGGGTGTACCCATTAGGTACTGTAATAAAGTCTATTTTAGCTGATCCTGATTCCTTGACTAGTAGATGTGACAAATTTTATAAGCTATGATTTAAGGGTTCACTCCAAGCAAAGAAAGAAATAGTAGTTGTAGTGTTCTGTAGATTTCATTGATTAGCTGTGAAAAGTGAAAGAAACGATTGTAGAACTTTTGACTCAAATAGCTTGATTCGTTAATTTCAATAAATGAAGTCTGAGCCTAAGGTTATTAGATTTCAGGAACTCATTATAAATAAATAGTTAATGTGCAAGAATAACTAAAATAATAAAAATGGGCAATTGTGACAGTTTCATGTTTGTTAAATATGATGCATTTACTTCTACAGAAAAATAAATGAAGTAGTTTAATTTCTAGCAGCAAGCAATGAGCACGGAACCTAGGATTCAGGTATGCTGGACTCCAGACTTGGTTACCTTACTAATTCCCTATGAAACCATAACAATTAATATCCCAAGGTTTTCACTTTCTCAACTATAAAATTAAGAGGATAGAATACCTAAAGGGACTAAAGCAATTTTTAATGGTTAAAAACAAAACAATACAGAGTAAGTGGTGTTGGGAGCACTTGCAGTATGAACGATCTTGATGAGAGCTATAATACCTTTTGGTGTTTTCTAGAAAAATCTGAGAGTGATGTGCATGTGTTATATATAATGAATGACTATATGATGCGTTTGGTATACCTAATTTAGAAACTCTTCTTAGATCAACTTCATTCTTCTTGGATCAACTATCAACACTCATGGAAGCAGCAGTCAAGAAATCAAAAGACATATTGCATTAGGCAAATCTGCTGCAC
>NW_006408604.1:357730-378292 GCF_000296735.1 Chrysochloris asiatica
CTGGAGAAGGATGTCATGCTGGCTAAGGTGGCGGGTCAGAGAAAAAGAGGAAGACCCCTAACGAGATGGATTGGCCAGATGGCAGCACTGATGGACTCAAGTGTGGCAGCGGTAGTGAGGTTGGCCCAGGATCAGACATTGTTTCGTTCAGCTGTGCATGGGGTCGCTATGAGTCTATTCTGACTTGATGGCACCTGACAACAACAACAACAGACAGCACTTAACAACAACAATGTAATAAGAATGCATGCCAAAAGTTATGATAGAATCAAAAAGGTTCCTGTCTATAAAGACTTTGGTTGTTGTTACATGCCATTGAGTTGGTTCCGACTCATAGCAACCCTTTGTAGTGTTTCCCAGCCGAGGCTGGTGAATTTGAATTGCCGATCTTGTGATTCAAACTGACCTTTTAGTCCTATGCATTATTCCACAGTGCCACATCAAGACAGAAATAAACAGAACACACATGTCTGTCCAGACCAAGGATTTTTAACATGAAAATCTAAATATCAGGGGGGGGGAAAAATGTGTTTTATAACTCAAAATACTTTCAAGATTATTCTCAATAATGTCTTCACTAATGTTCTTCAGTTTCTTAAAATTAAAAACTATTTTCTTTAAACACTAGATTTGTTCTATAAATTTATACTTCCCAGGTAAATTAGTTTTAATAAAAGTGCAAGCAAGCACCTCCTCACTAGGTATTAGAATCCCAGCTCAGCTAGCTTCTGTTCTGCTGTATTCCTCAGTTGCTTCAGCTGGCAAATGGGAATGCTAAATAAAAACCTATAAGGTATACACAGTGAGCATATGTCACACATTAATAACTTATTACTAACTTGTTATGGACATTATAAAGACTATGAAGATAGCAGCAACATCAAAGATTTTGAACATCAAATATCATCAGAACTACAAAGAAATCACTTATCAGAGTAGAAGCAGTAGCTTTCATTCATGTCCCTTAGCTAGCCACTAGACTTCACATATCTGTTATTGTGTCTGTGCTGCAAAGTGTCATCAGTCCTGGGGCAACTGCCATCATAAAAACATTTCACAATATATTATTCAACACCCGTGTGCTAGTGCATAGCCCGAAATATGGCCGGGCTCCTCTGAAAGCTAGTAGCTGGTGTTTGAGAAAGAAAATGAAATGAAAACAGGGCTGCATTGAAAAGATTGAGAAATAGCAAATACGTAAATCAGCATAACTTCCTAGACTGCAAATTATTTCCAATCTAATTCTCCTGCAGTTGAGCGTTTCTAGTCCTGATACAAACAATAATGACAATAACCAAAAGAAACGATTTAAGTCTCATCAGAGCATTACAAAGACTATGTGCCCTTTGATCATAATTTTTAATCCTGCTTAAAAGGACTTGGTCCATTCTGACAAACTCTCTCACTTTAAATCTGAGCCTGGGCTTCAGTATCAAGCACTTCCAGCTGGGTAGGCAAAGTCTTTTGTGGGTTTTGGTTTGTTTTTTTTTTTTTTCTTTTTCTTTTAAAGTTATACAGACACATATAAAATGCCGCTATGACATTTTAGCCACCTCAACATACAAAATGATGGGGTTTAAATAGTAAAATAACAATATAATGGGGGAGGGGGGAGCCTTGCCCCTGGCATAGGGTATTATAAACATCAAGGAGTGCCAGTGTAAACCTTTATTCAAGAGACTGGGTTCTTTGTCAAGCAATGCCTTTCTTCCAAAACATCCTTTCTGCCATATGTCTGCACCCAGCCAGCTGCAGATCTAATAAGAAAGTTCTTATTCATGCTGTATAATGTTTTACAGGTTTGTCACGGGGGTCACTCACTGTGAGTCCTTTACGTCAGAGTCAGAGCACTAAAAAATAGCAAGCAGAAAGATGTCAAGAAATGTAAGTTGGAAGCGGGGGACAACCAAGAAAAAAAAGAAAAGGCACATTAAGCATATAATCTTGTCTATCTTCCACTCTACTTAGCTCCAGGAGCAATGTTTTCATTATTAGGGAATAAAAAGAGAGGAAAGGAGGCAACTGTTAGGTTACATAAACATGATCTTTAAATATAAGATTAGAAATGCTTAACTAACTTTCCATCTATTTAGAAAGAAGAGAGGCATTAATCTTTCTAGATGCCGGGCAACAATTCAGTTATTTTTTTACTGTGGTGTTCATAATGTTAAAATTTACAAAGAGAACTGCATCCTAGTGACTTTCAAACATTAATATGCCTTCTTGTTGTTGTTAAGTGCCGTTGAGTCAATTCTGACCTGACCAATAGTGTTTCTGTATAGGGTTCCTGAGGAACAGCTGGTAAGCTTGAACCACCGACCTTGCAGTTCAAAGTGACTTTGCATTCTAGCTCATTAATTCACAGTGCCACACCAGAACTCTTTAATATGTCTTACTAGGTTCATAATTTACATCTCTGAAGGCACTGAATGCCTCATTAATTATAAATATTAGATTATTAATTAAAAATTATGTTTATATAAAATGGACTCAACAAATAAATAGTTTAAGTCTAGCACTTTAGGAAATGGAACTATTTTCAAAACAGAATGGACAGATTTTTGTCTTCACTACTCATAGCCACGTGCCTTGCCATGAACTGATGACGTCGATTTATAGAACATTCATGAATATGGATCTTCACTTCCAGATGCTTAAGAGTTTCTGAAGGCATGTTCCACATGTCCATATACTTTTGTTTCTGTGTTGGTTTGCTTTCAATACAATTATTTTTTTTTCCCTTTGATGTATTGGCTATGGAAAGTGAATTTTCAAGGGAAATTTTACATCCCAAATCCAGATGAAGAGCTTATTCATAAGCAAATGAGTTTAAAAAGATACAATGCAATGATAATAAAAAAGAAATATTTTTAGTTTACTAAAATACAGGACCTAAAATCCAAAAAGTTATCATAGCATTCTTAGCTAGAAATCAACTTAAGGATAATATTCAAACAGAAGAAAATGTATGATATAATTGGGGAGAAAATATTACTATAGTAAGGTGTCATTGACTTGGTTCTGATTCATAGAGATTTCCAGTATGTACAATGAAATTAAATGCTACCCAGTCTTACACCGTTCTATTAACTAATGCCATATATGAACCATTGTTGCAGCCACTGTGTCAATCTATCTCATTGGGTGTCTTCATCTTTTTTCACTGATCCTCTATTTCATAAAACAATGACCTTCTTCGTGCACTATACATAACCAAAGTACATGAGACAAAGTCTCATGGCTGACCCTATTGGTGTGTGTCAAACTGAGAGCCAAGTGATGTGGTGGAAAAGAACACAAACTAAATAGAAGATGGAGTCCCGATGTGGTACTGTAGGATAAGCACTGGATTGTAAGGTAGTTTGAATCAAAAGGTCAGCACTTCAAATTCACCTCAAAAACCTTATAGAGTTTGCTATGAGTTGGAACCAACTGGATGGCACTTAACAACAACAACAACTAGAAAATGACAAATTTATATTGGGCAACTAAGACAATATGCAAAGAAGGTGGAAGGTAAAGGTATATCTAACCATCAAATGGGAGCTTTGTATTGCAATAGAGGCAGCAGTCAATAATTTATGCATAAATTATGAGGAGAATGAAATATCACATTAAGAGCTACTAAATCCTTTTTATTTTTGATGACTTTATATTAACAACCAAAGCCTTGCCAACTTTCAAGCAAAGTCCTAGAATAAGAGTGGCATTTTCTACAACTCAGAAACCTAAATTACTTTTTATCTTTGCTTAAAATACTCAGAGGTAAAATAAAAATGTACACATGGGAACTTTTCCTTGTCTCTTAGGACTGATATGATGGCAATTTGGAGAATCTTGTCTTGTTTTATAATCTTTCTTTTGAATTTGCTCTTCTTCCAAAAGTTATCCTCTCATGATTTTGGAAATAATCCAACAGCTCAAACCGAAAAAATCAGACTGATGTTTTGCAAAGCCTGTCAAATTTTAGTACCATAATTCACTGTATTCAAATACAATAATGTTACATAATAGAACAGCAAAATTCTTCTAAGAGTAAATCTGATAGGGCTGGCAATGTGTGATATATTCTGAAATAGAGACTTTGACATTCAAATGTCTTTGTGTAATTGAATCATTGGGAGTAACTGTTATCAGGTCTAATGGTGATTGTCACAAATGTAAATGTAGAAGAGATAGGAATAAAAGGGAGACCAGTTAATCTGTTATTTCAGGAACTGAGGACACTAGGACCATCATGAGGGAGGAACATGAGAGGAGCAAGGGAACCAGAAAAGCAACAATAGAAAAGGTGGCAGAGGTGATAGCGTGGAAATACAGAGCAGCAGAGGGCTATAAATCCATGGACTGAGTAAGGGAGTATGCCTGCGGCAGGAGAATGGCTTGGAAAATGTGTTCTTTGGACATTTAAATGAATATATTTTCAATGTGATATGTGTACAGGAAAAAAAAAAAAAAAGGGGGCAATAGAGATAAACATTGTTGGCTAAAGGGGCATGGTGGAGATTGGAATATAAAGCTGATGCTCTGCCCTGTAAGCCTTCACTCAATACACAATAACATCTTTTAAAAAGAAAGAAAGAAAAACAAGGAGAGGAGGAATAAACAAAAAGGAAGATGAGACTCATCAAAGATTCAAATAGTTGTTTATTTTGATTAGCATTAAGTTGCCACCTAAGCACTTCCAGTTAGCATTTTGAATGTTCCTGTTGCCTCCATTGTATGTTATTTTAGTTTTGCTTTGAGATAAAGGCTGAAAATAAAATACAAATTTTAAAAGAAAAAAAAACAAAACACCCTTTGTGTTCATCTTACTTAAATTGAAGCACCTTAAAAAAATATTTTGAAAGCACACAGTAATAAAGTAAGGCAGATAAAAATAATTAAAGTAAGGTCCAAGAGAAATGAGATGTTTCACCTCTGAAAGACTTCAAAACAGAATACTAAAATTATTATTCCTAAAACCAATTTTCCGTTCTTCAAATTACATCTTGTTGGGAACATTAAAGGTCTCTCAAATATAAAATATAGCATGATGACAATAACAAAAGCAGGAAACACAGGAGTCCTGGTGTGGCACTGCATGATAATGCACTGTAAGGTCAGTTTGAATTGCAAGGTCAGTGGTTCAAACTTACCAGCTGCTCCTTGGAAACCCTATAGAGGGTCGCTATGAGTTGGAAGTGATTGGATGGCAATTGACAACAGCAGCAGCAATGCTGTACTTTTCTAAGGACACCACATAGATGACCTAATTTAGTCCTAACAACCCTGTGAGGTAGGGCTATATGATTTTCCCTTTATAGAGATGAGGCAACCAATGACTTGCCACTGGTCCAAGGCTGTTATTTGTCTCAATGTCCCTAACCAGTAAGAGTATGTACCGTGCAGTGGTAACCTGTGAGAACGAGGAAGGAGAGAAGGTAGATCATGAGCTCACAGAGGTCTTACAAGACTCTGAAATATAAGCATTTGATTTTTTTACACCCAGTGATTGGTACATGTGTATTCCTTTTATAATTTATTATGTCTGTTATTATTAATACTTTAGATATACACATGCTGTATATATTTTTATATATCTTTTTCATATATTATACGTTACAATGAAAAATTTTTTTAATAAGACAGAAATACAAATTTCAAAAGTCAGCTTAATATTATGATTGAATTAGAAAAGGCGGCAATGAATTTTTAATGAACACACTATAACCTTGGCAATCTTTTGTCACATTTAAAAAGATATCTAAAGATCTCCCTCTAAGCAATAAATCTAGATTACTGCAATGGTTCCCCCTAGATATTCTCACAGGTTACTTCCTCACACCTTCAATGAGGCCTCTCCTGACTATTCAATCTAAAATGTTGTTGTTAAGTGCCATCGAGTCGATACCGATCCAAAGCAACCCTATATAGGGTTTCCAAAGAGTACTTGGTGAGCTTGAACCACCGACCTTCAGTTCAAACAGACTTTGCAGTGTGATGCATTAGCCCACAGCACCACACCAGGACCCCCAATCTAAAATTGCACTCATATATTTGCTGTGTTCTTTCTCTGCTTTATTTTCTTCAAGCACTGAGCATTTCCTGGTGTATTTAGTCATTTGTCCTTTATGATAATTCTCAAAATCAATTACATGGAGGGCTTATTCAAACACATACTGCTATCCTGCCCCCTCCCCCCAATTTCCTGATTCCATATATCTGGGGAGCAATGTGTGAATTTACATTTCTAACAATTCCCAAAAGATGCTGATGCTACTGGTCCATAATTAACACTCTGAAAAACACTGTCTCATAGAAGGTTGGTGGTGGTGGTAAGTGCCGTCAAATCGGTTCCAACCTACAGCGACCCTGTATAGGGTTTCCAAGAGCACCTGGTGTAATCTCCATTAAATTACAGCCATTGAACATAGAAGGGCAACTGACATAGTAAACGTGGAGGATTCTTAATACCATTATTTGTACATATGAATGAGTAATTATAAAACAACATTGTTTAGAATAAAATCATTATTTATGTCTATACGTAATAGTCTCATGGCAATCAGATTATAAATAAATTATCTCAAAATATTTCTAAAACAAAACGTTGTATAAATAACCACACATACATCTTTCTAAACAATGGGCTACTCATCAACTAAGGCATCTTGGTGGTGCCCAGCTGCTAACTGAAAGGTTAGTGATTGGAACTCACTAACCCCATGCTTGGGAGAAAGACCCCATGCTCTATTCTCATGAAACAGCCATAGAATCCTAAGAATTTAGGGCAGTTATAGCTTAGTGGTTACAAATCAGGCTGCTAACATCAAGGTCAGCAGTTCGAAACTACCAGCTGTTCTGCAGGAGAAACATAAGGCTTTCTGCTCCCGTAAAGATTTGCAGCCTCGGAAACCCCATGAAGGGTCACAGGGACCGACTCCATGGTACTTAACAACAACAACAACATACTCTGGTAGCACAGTGGTTACAAAACCAGCTGCTAACCTGACTGTCAGCACTTCAAAACTACCATTGGTTCCACAGAAGAAAGATGAGGCTTTCTGCTCCTGTAAAGATGTACAGTCTCAGAAACCCTATAAAGGGTCACTATGAGTCGCAACCGATTCCATAGCACACAACCACCACCACCACTCTGCCACATGGATTTTGTTACATGTCACATGTTATATGCCACATGGATTTTGTTATATGTCAGAATACACTTAACAGCACAAAGAAACAACTCACTTAATTGGTTAAAGCTAGGCATTCCCAATCATCACCAAATGCACTGATAAACAAGCTAAGCAAGATGGAGAATTCTTCCTTAAATGGCACATATTCAATAACCATTAATACGCCACTGAGTACTCATTTTATTTAAACTCACTTAACTCTCAAAGGACTAGCTAAAACGCTTGACTGCTTTCCCACCAGCTATAGTTTCCAGGGCTTTTTTTCCCCTTCTTTTGATTCCTCTATTACTCAAGTCACCACTCCTCTTTCCTAACATAAATTATTATTACACAGCACAGTCTCTGGCTCCCAAATGACATCTGCCTGCTTCCTTCCTGTGCAAATAGCTTGTCTCTGGACACCTGCATATTAATCTGACACTGACCCAAGAGAAGGAGGAAGATGTTAGTGCAACAACCAGGAATTATACAAGGAGTGTATGTGAGGCAGAAAGAGAAGAAACACACCAAAGGAAAAAGAAAGGAAAATTGGAATAAAATATGCTTTCATCTCCGTCAAGAGACGCAGTCTTGCTCTTTTCTAAGCAGTGGGTGGACATGAAGAATGCATAATTCGAAAGGTGGGGAAGGTGGTATGCTTGATGTCTCCACTTCAGTGCTACTCCTTCAATCTTAGATTGGCATGCTCTTTGAATGATACCCACATGGGTTGCCAAGTATAGATCAGTGAACTCCTCATTCTATTATAAACATACACCAGAATTGTTCAGAACAACAACTGTCTCTGTTTTCAGCTTACCTGAGTTGGATCCCACTCCTCACTATTCCACAGAAGTGAGAACAGATGGTGGGTACCTTTGAGGTTATACAGACAGAAAGGGAGAAAAGGAAATGGGACTTATATTTAAAATTGACCAAGATAGAGTGAAAACTGTAGATAAATTTTGACTCTTATGCTGGCTGATACTCAGCACTTTCTAGGGTAGAATTCAAGCACTTTTCAGCAACTTTGCAACCAGGAAATAATAAAAGCAATTTTGAAATATTCAAGTAAAGAGCCTAGCTAAATTTGCTGTTCTTTTTAGCTTCTGAATTTCCTTAGAATTTATTATGACATTGTTTCACCTAAAGTAACCCCTCCAATGTGCTTCCAAGTCAGTGATGGTTTTTCATTATCTTAAGTCTCTACTCTAGTTTTAAGTCACATTTCTTTATATCCTGTACTTCAGTGTTATGACATTACCAGAAATTTCCCAAACATGCTGGGCTATACATTACTGGTATCAAGGACTTACAGTGCAGTGTACAAACATTGGAATGAAAGTTACCTATGTTCTAGTTTCACTCCCCCCAAAAATAATGAGTTTACTTAGAGCAAGTTTCTTAAATTCAGATCTTGCTTGCAGACAAAGGCACTGAAAGTTCTTAGCAATCATGTGGAGTAGAGCAGACATCATGTCACTTAAGCGTCCCTTTGCCAGCTTTTATCCATCCTTCAAAACCTATCTCAAGGTATAGCCTTTTTTGCCTGTTTCTTCGAAACTATATTTTCTGTATACATTAATAATCGCACTCTTGCTTTTTTACAACGTAGAATATTTACCGTCTTCATTAGCCAGTAGAAAACTCTTAAAGATCCAGACTGTGTCTGAATTAATCTTGTATTACAAATACTTACATAAACACTTGCTACAAAGTAGGTACTCCCTAAATGTAGAACAAATTCAAGGATCAAAGAAAAATTCATATAGTGTGTTCCATTATAATACAGTAAAAGATGATCTTGAAAAGTCACTAGTCTGGCCAACCAACTGGAAGAGGTCTATGAGGGGGCTTCAATAAGCTTGGGAAGAAATGAATTAAGAGATGATAGATTTTTTTCTATAAACATTTTGAAGACTCTGTGTTTATATGTGCCTGCTTCTTGGAAACCCTATACAGCATCGCTGTGAGTCAGAACCAACTCAATGGCACTTAACAACAACAACAACTTCAAAGAAAAGTGATCCAACAGAATGCTGAAGTTATTGAACAGGATCATTAATATCAGAGGCAAGCCAAATTTTACTGAATATAATGAAAATATGGTTGCAGTAGGACACTGGCAGGGAACTGTCAGAAATTCAAGCTGCACTCAGAAAAGGATATTTGTTGTTGTTGTTAAGTGCCATCGAATCGGTTCTGACTCATAACAACCCTGTATAAGGTTTCTGAGAAGTGTCTGGTGGGTTTGAACCACCTGCCTTGTGATTAGCAGTCCAGTGCTCATCGTATAGTGTCACATGAGGACTCAAGAAAAGGATGTAGAAGTAGGGATATCACTGCTGATGCTAGATAGATCTTGGCAGAGAATACCAGAAAGTTGTTATTGCTGATTACACAAAAACATTTGACTATACAGATCATAACAAATTAAAGGTAACATTCCAAAGAATTAGAATTATGGAACAATCATGCATAACCTATACATAGACCAAGAGGAAATGTTTAAACAGGAGAAAAGGAAATTGCATGGTTTAAAATCAAGAAAGCTGTGTGTTAGGATTGTATCCTTTCACCATATGTATTCATATGCTGAACACATAATCCAAGAAGTTAAGCTATCTGAAGGAAAATATGTTACCAGTTTTAGCAGTACACTAACTAAAGATCTGTAATATGCAGATGACACACTTTGCTTCTTGAAAGTGAAGATAACTTGAAGCACTTACTAATGCAGATAAAAGACTACAGCATTCAGTATGGCTTACATTTTAACATGAAGAAAAAAAAAATCCACACAATTAGGACAATAAGCAACATCATGATAAATGGAGAAAGTACTTAAGTTTACAAGGATTTTATATGTGGATTCACAATAAATCCCTATAAAATCAGCAGTCAAAAAAATCAAACAACATTAGAGGCAATTACTCAATAATTAAGGAGCCCTAATACTGTAGTTTATTTTGAGCTGGGCTGATTACTGCAAGGTCAATACTTTGAAACTAGCAAGTGCTCTGTGGGAGAATGATGAGGCCTTCTGCTCCCTTAAAGACGTACAGCTTTGGAAACCCTACACAGGGTCATCATTGGTCATAACCTACTCAGTGGTGTGGCTCTGTGGGCTAATGCATCAGACTGCAAAGTCATTTGAACTGTAAGGTTGGTGGTTCAAGCTCACCAGCTGCTCCTTGGAAACCCTATACAGGGTCAGAATTGATTCGATGGCATTTCACAACAACTCAGTGGTACACAACCACCACCACCATCACCACTCACTTTTCTCTGGCAAGTCATCACTTTACCTCTTTCTCTGCTTCACTTCAATTTGCTTTCCTTGACAAGACTAGCACAGGGTCCTCATAGCTTAGAAGTGGTTCTGTGTGGAGTGGCTCTTAATAAACATTTTTTGCATATGAAAAAAACAACCATATTGCATTGGGCAAAACTGTGGCAAAAGATCAATTTCAAGTCTCAAAAAGCAAAGAAGTTACCTTGAAGACTAAGGTACACATGACCCAAGCCCTGGTATTTTCAATCACCTCATAAGCAAATGAAAGCTGGACAAGGGATAAGAAAAGTAATAGATGCCTCTGAATTATGTTATTAGTTAAAAATATTGAATATAATCTGTCTTGGATGAAATACAGACAGATGCTTCTTGGAAGTAAGGATGGTATGAGTTAGTGTCACATACTAGGACATGTTATCAGGATAGATCCTTTATCTCTTCACTTAAATCCACTATTTATGGGGTTATTAACTGTCTGATTTAAAAAGTCATCATTATCATTTAAATGAAAGAGACAAAAGGTAAACAAAACATCTATAGTTCTGAAAAATCCATTAATCTAGGTTTTACAGACTTAAAATCACTCAAGTCCAATATTATTGTTGTAAGGTGCCTTCAAGTCGGTTCTGACTCATAGTGACCTTATGTACAGCAGAACAAAACACTGCCTGGTCCTGCTGCTACACTTGCATCCATTGCTGCTGCCACTGTGCCAATCCAATATTAAAAAGGCTTTTCTGGATGATACAGCCTACCAACCCACGCCCATAAGGTTGACTCTGAATATGACTCATAGAGATCCTGTGGGACCGAATAGAACTGCTTCATAGGGCTTCAGAGACTTCAATTTTTACAGGATTGGCCAGGCTCATCTTTCCCCTGCAGAGTGGTTGATGGGTTTGAACCCAGTGCTAAACCCATTGTGCCACTAGGGTTCCTTGGAAGTCAACTAATTTTGAACAGGAGCTTTCAATACATGTGCTCTGTTGACTTTTTTGCTTTTTTAATTTGCTTATTTTTTCAGGAACCAGAAAGAGCTAAAGATGGATATAATTAGAGATCTTCTTCCAAGTGGAACTCCCCCACCCCCACATTTTTTTTTAAATATTATTAAACATCACTGTCTAATGACTTTTAGATGATTCAGCTGTAACTCTAAATCATCTAAAAATCAGTCTATGTTGTATCAATTAGAAATCTTTCAAAAAGTGTTCTCTCGAGCTAGAAAAATGAATTGATTTCTTGTCCTTATTTATTCATGCTAAAAAGTTTTGTCTCCAAAATGCATTTGAATATTAAGATAGTCTCTTTTTATAAGTATAAACAACCAGTCCATTTTGGAGTACACTGGACAATTCTAAGTCTGCAGTTTAAGTCTGTAGAAAAAATTTACATCTCTCGCAACTTTTTGTTATGAAATGCCCTCGATCTGTTCCTATTCATAGGCCCCTGTATAGCTTTTCCATGGAGTGGACTGCCAATCTTGCAGTCAGCAGCCCCATGCTTATCATACAGCATCACACTAAGACTCAATTATTTGGTAGATCTAAATAATCCGATAGAATTCGATATTCAAAAAATGTATAGGAATTCCCATACCAGGGTAGTTACTATGATAAAAGGAACAATAGGTCCAGACTAATTATTGAAAAGAGTCAGCATTTCTTAAAGTGTAGTCTTAGTCTACCTGTGTTAGGATCCCCTATGTCTGGCGTGTGTTACTAAATACAATTTCTTTAAGTACTGCCCAGAATTCCAGATTTACTAAATCATAATCCTAGAAGAATATTGGGGAATCTTCATTAGAAAAGAATATTTCAATACACATTCCAGTTTGACAATCACTGTCATAGTTACAGGCACAAGATATGGACAGTACAAGGCATAGAACAAACTTACTAAGCTTGAAGAGAGAAGAACGTACTAATTGAAGACAATTACTAAACTTTACACAACAAGAACTATGGCTCACATTCTAATGACTCTTGTATGTATTTTTAATTAATACATAGTAGACTTTACGTACTCTCAAGTTGGTTCTGACTCATAGTGACCTTGTACAGCGTTTTCAAGGAGCAGATGGTGGTTTTGAATCACCAACCTTGTGGTAAGCAATCTAGGGCTTATCCTACAGCACCAAACCAGGACTCCGTAGTTGATTATGTCATAATCAATCTTAAGTCTACTATAGGAGAGAGCTCTAAGAATAACAGCAGAATGCCAGAATAGAAGCTTATTTATACCCTCATGGTACCCATTATAAGACTGAGAAAAATATTCAACACATGAGCTATTACAGTCATACATCTGTAAAACCAAGCAAACTAAACATATTTAAGAGTTAAAAGTCTGCCTTTCCTCCACACTTTTCAAGGAACAACAGTAACTCAACTTTATAATAGCAACTGACAAGGAACAAGGGCCATGGTTTTGTTTTTTAGTTTTGTTTCTTGTATATGAATTACTATAGTTGTGAAATTACACAACTATTGAATTGACTGATGGTTGCATGGATCAATCAAAGATAACAAGAACAATAAATATCACCTCCTATTCTGAAAGAAAAGGAATCTATTGCACTGCTGTAGGAAAATTACTGGTGTGCTAATGGCAAGGTAGGCAATTCAAAACCACTAACTGCTCTGAGGAAGAGGAGGCTTTCTCTTCCTGTGAAGAATTACAACTTTGGAAACAGTGTGCAGGGTCACTATGAGTCAGAATCCACTTATGGCAATGAGTTTGGTTTTGGTGTTTGTTTAGAAAGAAAGTCCTCTTCTCTTCTAGCAAGCAAAGCTATGTGATCTGATACTGCAGCCTGTTAGTAAGTCTTCCTCCAATTCTAATACCACATTCTTCATGTGATCTTACTTCTTGTATTCTATCCCCTTATTATTTGCTCAACATACAGAATGGATAAGTACAGTGAAAGGATACAACCCTAACATACACCTTTCCTGTTTTTAAACCATTTACTATCCCCTGATTCTGTTCGAATGGATGCTGCTCTATGTACAATTTCCTCATGAACACAATTTAGTGTTCTGCACTAATTTCAATTCTTAGTAATATTATCCAAAGGTTGTTATGATCCACATTATTGAATACCTTTGTATAGTCAATAAAACACAAGCAAACATCTTTCTGTTATTGTCTGATTTTAGCCAAGATGCATTAGACAACAGCAATGATATCCCTTATTCTACATCCTCTTCTGAATATGACTTGAATTTCTGGCAGTTTCCTCTTGATGTGCCAATGCAACACTTTTGAATTATTTTTCACAAAACTTTACTTTCAAGTAATAATAATGATATTGTTTGAAGATATCCTCATTCCATTGAGTCATCCCTTTTAGGAATGAGCAGAAATATGGGTCTTTTCCAATTGATTGACTAGTTAGCTCTCTTTCAAATATTCTGGCTTAAATGAATGAGCACCTCCAGCGCTGCATCAGTCTGTTGAAACATGTCAACTGGTATTCGGTCAGCTCCTGAAGCCCTGTTTTTTGTCAATGACTTCAGTTCAGTGCTGCTTAAACTTCCTTCAGTACCAGTGGTGCACTTGGGTTACTGTTACCAGTGAGGTAACTCATGTATCACCTTCTCCCACCCCAAACCCAGCCATGGATCTCCTCCTGGAGCAAACCATACAGAATCCTTAGTAATGTTTATTATCAATTTTAAGCATAGAATACATAATACAGTTGTAAACGTATTGAATGTAATATTTGTTAAATTATATATAAACTCTTTCTACACTGAATTACAACATTATTAGTTAAGACATTATTAGTAACTGAGTGGAAGCTTTTTTTTTAAAAAAAATCTTTTCTCCTTCATTTCCTTTAATTACTCTTCAATCTCAAAAATGTTACGGGTATAGGTTCACAAATACCAATTACCACAATATTATAGCCATAACACCAGACATTTTGAAAACTTGGGTGACTATAAAAATACAGACAGCAACAAAATCAATAGCCTGTATTTCAAACTACAAGATTTGAAGCATCATTGTAATTGGGTAATAATGACGGCTGTGAGCTGAGCAAATTAAGAGGCTCAAAGGTAATTCCGCAGAGAGTTTTAGCCTTGTACAACTAACTATTGACACATGTAAGATGGGCTTAAAAATTGTTTTGTTGTTATAGCGAATTACAAGGGTGTGTTTGTAAAATTAAATTTCAATAAATACATTTCTGCTAGAATACTTCACAGCAGTCATTTTGATGTAACCCCCTCTGAAAGCATTACCCACTGCAGTCCAGTACTCCCATGCCTCCCTTTATGATGATACTGAAGAAACCACAATTGAAAACCACTTGAGAGTCCCAGACACAGAAATAAATGATTCAGTATAAACAAAAGATATTTGAGGTTTAATTTTTCAAGTATGTAAACATAGAAAGTGTACATTATAGGTAATAATTATGAAACCTCTGAAATATACTCAAAATAGTACTAGTGTTAAAGAAATAATCAATGCATGATTATTTCTTTAACATTTTCAAAGATTCAGGTCAGCTGAATCATAATTTTGTTTTACATTTTTTAAAAAGTTAATTATTTTGTTGTTAAGTTTTACATTCGTTTTAAGTTCTCTATTAAACTGGTGTGGCACTGTAGGATATGCATTGCACTACTAACCACAAGGATGGCAGTTCAAATCCACCAGTTGCTCTTGGAAATCCTATCCATGGTCACTGAGATTTAGAATGAACTCAATGGCACACAACAACACTATTATAATAAACAATAAATAAGCAAACTTCACCAATAGCACACTAATTGACCTACATAAAGCAAGTCTTGAGTGTGTGTCTACCTAGTAGGGAACTAAAATGAATATTGATATTAAATAGAATGCTTAGTATTCAAACATTTTTAGTTTTAATTGAAAGTCCTTAAAAAAGATCACTGTCTTTTTTTCATATTTTTATCACTTGTTTTACCATTATCCTTGCTTATCATATGCCAGAATTTTTCCTTGCTCAGAGAACAATAAACAAACTAGAACTACAACAAAGTTTGTTCTTTTGGAATAGTCTAGTCTGTTTTGGATTCCTGCATTCACTAGAATGCTTCAAAGGAATGTTAAAGCTTATTTGAAAAATTTCCCAGCATAATCCAATAATCCCCAGGGTTATAGTCAGGGTTCCCTAAAGGTTAGCACTCCGATCTTCAGTCATATAATACAACATACAGACTATCTGGTAGGAACTTTTCAAATCATCACTCTAATGATACCATACTGGAGTTTTTATTTAGCATATCAGGGGTTCTGGTGTGGTGCTGTGGGTTAATGCCTTGGACTGCAAAGTCAGTTTGAACCAAAAGGTGAATGGTTTAAGCTCAACAGCAGTTCCTAGGAAACCCTATAGGGTCGCTATGAGTTGGAACTGACTCAATGGCACTTAACAACAACAACAGTATAATCAGCAGAACTTGGGTTCTTAAAAGGGAAGCCAAAATATTGCATATCTGACACATTCTGAAGTCATGCATTCTTAAACATATTTAACATGATAGAGGCATGTGCATAGTTACAAGCATCATCTATGAGCATCTATGTGCTAGAGTACTAGGTCCTTAACACATAGTATTTCCTTAAATTTTCATAATAACCACTAAGATAGGTATTATTGAGACCATTTTATGGAAACTCAGGTTAGATCATACACCAAAGTAACACAGCTAATAAGAGTCTGAACCATGTCTATCTCCAAGAAACCTGTATTCTTCCCACACTGTTTCACTGTCTCTCCAGCTTTGCCATAGTGTTTAACTATCATCAAGCTTATAATTTATAGAAATGAAATTCAGGCTAAATAAAGTTGAAAAGGTAAAAAAAATAAACAAGTAAAAAATCACACACCTGGATATTGAGGATCACACAAAGTTGAAACAACTTTGAAGCATTCACACAACTACAAATGTAATAGATCCAGGAATGAGACACACATTTGGTATGTGGATTTCTTGGAACAAGTGACCTTTTTAGAAAAATTTCTCAAATTGAAATGTTCATGTGACATTTATAAGAAAGAGACAATTTCTTGCAAATATATCATTTATCAAAACATACCAATTAGCTCAATAATCAAAGTAATATTCTAGGATGATTTGAACATAAAGTTAATCAAAAGTTAGCATACAGTATGGAGTAAATTTTGCTATTACTTATGCCTTATATATTTCTTTCTTCTTTAAAAAGCTTAAATGTAAGAAATAAACATAAAAAAGTAAAATTGACAGCCATATTTAACAGAGTACTAAAATAAAAATAGTAATGATAGAAAAATATAGACATGATATAATCTAAATCAAATTTTTACAGATGAGAAAACTGACCAGAAAGATAAACAACTTGCTATAAGACAGTTATTAAATTGCCTACAACCTGGTAAAGGGAGCATTGAAAATACTGATTTATAGTTTCTTCCACCGGAGATTCTAATTTAATTGACTGGATATTGAGAATTTTAAGTAATTCTAAAGTGCCAAGGGAGTCCTGGTGTGGCGCTGTGGGTTAATGCGACAGACTGTAAGTCTGTTTGAACTGCTAGCAGCGGTTTACTCACCAGCGGCTCCTCACAAACTCTATACAGGTTTGCTATGGGTTGGAACTGACTCGATGGCACTTAACAACAACAACAACAAAAGTGCCAAGAGTAGAAAGTATTCCAAATATAAAGGACACACAGGTGGAATGAACAAAGTAGTTTTTCCAGTCCGAATTGTGTGCCTCATTCACTACATTTTTCTTTTGCAATTGAATACAAAATAACAGCAACAAAACAATAATAGTATTTTTAAACATCCTGTGTGACTGTTTGAGGCCATCAAGTTGTTTCCAACTCATAGCAATACTGTATACACAAGAACAAAATACTGGCTGGTCCTGCAACATTCACACCATTGTTGCTGTTTGAGCCCTTGACTGTAGTCACTGTCAATCCTTCTTGTTGAGAGTCTTCATCCTTCTCACTGACTCTCTACTTTATCAAGCAGACTATCCTTCTCCCGGGATTTGTCCCTCCAGATAACATGTCCAAAATAAATAAGATAAAGTTTCCCCATACTTCTCACCATACTTACGCTGAGGAAGATTGGTTAATTCTTCTGGCAGACCATTGTACAGTCCAATATTCTTCATCAGCACTGTAATTCAAATGTATCATTTCTTCCATTGTCTTTCTTATTAATTGTCCAGTTTTTGACAGTAAACAATGCATATGAGGTGACTGAAAATACCATACCTTGGATCTGGTTTACCTTAGTACTCAAGGTGACATCTTTATTATTTTTAACACTTTAAAGAGGTTCTATGCAGATTCTCCTAATGCATTTTGTCCTTTGATTTATTGACTGTTGCTTTCATAAGCATTGATTGTGGATCCAAGTAAGATTAAATCCTTGATAATATCAACATTTTCTCCTTTATCATGATGTTATTAGTTTGGTTTTGAGTATTTTTGTCTTCTTTATTTTAAGGTGTAATCCCTATTGAAGGCTACAGTCTTTAATCTTCATCAGAAAATGTTTCAAGTCATCTTCACTTTTAACAAACAAAGCTGTATTTTCTGCATATTACAAATTATTAATGAATCTTTCACAAATCAATGCTCTTCTTTATACAGTCCATCATCTTGAATAATTTGCCCAGCATACATACTGAATAAGCTTGGTGAAAGGATACAACTGTGACACATACCTTACTTGATTTTAAAGTATGTAGTATCTCATTTTGTTCGAAAGACTGTTTCTTGGACTATATACAGGTTTCTCATGAGCATAACTGAGGATTCCAGGATTTCTATTTTTCACAATGTTAGCCATAACTTGCTATGATTAACACAGTTGCACAGTTGTCGTAGTAGACAAAATACAGATATGCTTTGCTTTCAGCCAGGATCCATCTGACATCAGCAATGATATCCTTAGATCCAGGTCCTCTTTTGAATCTGGCTTGACTTTCTGGCAGGTCCCTGTCCATGTACTGCTGCAACCGATTTTGAATTCTCTTTGGCATACTTTTAAGGGAACCTGGTAATGTAGTGAGTTAAGCATTGTGCTGCTAACCCAAAGGTCAGTGGATTGAGCAAAGCAACTGCTCTCTCGAAGAAAGATGATTCAATCTGCTCCTGTAAAGATTTATAGCCTCAGAAACCCTGTGGAGCAGTTCTACACTGGGTCAGTATGAGAAGAGTTTAGTAGTAGCTTTCAGCATAATTTTGTTATTATATATTACAGTAATGATTGTTGTTGTGGTGGTTAAGTGCCATAGAGTTAGTTTCAATCCATAGCAACCCTATATAGGGTTTCTGAAGAGTGGCTGGTGAACTTGAATCTCTGACCTTGTGGTTCAAACCAACTTTGCAGTCCAGCTCTTTAACCCACAGTAACTTCCACATTCTGTTGGGTCACCTTTGTTTGGAATAGGGACATACCTAGATCTCTTCCAATCACTTGGCCTGGAAGAGATCTTTCAAATTTCATGGCATAGTCAAGGGAAAAATTTCAGCATTGTATCATCCACTTGTGAAATATCTCAGTTGGCATGCTGTCAATTTTTGGAAAGTTGTTTTTTGCCAACACCTTCAGTGTTGCTGGGACTTTTTTCTTCAGCATCATAGGTTCTAGATCATATGTTGTCCCGTGAAATGGGTTAGCATCAACCAATTCTTTTTGGTACACTGACTTTGTAAATTCCTTCCATCTTCTTTTGATGTGTTTTGAGTCATTCAATATTTTGCCCTTGTAATCTTTCAATATTGCAATAATACGTGAATTTCTATTTAATCCTTTCAGCTTGGTAAATGCTGAGCATATCCTCCCATTTGGTTTTCTAAGTTCATGTCATTGAACATTGTATTATGTTTTATATTCTCTATCAGCACTTTGAAATAATAAACCAGCTGCTTCTTGGAAACCCTATATAAGATCGCTATGGGTCAGAACCAACTCGACAGCACTTAACAATAACAACAATCCTTATTAACATGTTTAAGTCATCCACCTTGGTCTTTTCTATCTATTTTAATAAACATTTGCTTGCTTTATGTTATAATGTCCTTGATCTCATCCTACAACTTCTCTGGTCTCCAGTCACTATTGTTCAAAGTGTCAAATCTATTCTTGAGATCCTCTCTAAATTCTGGCAGGATATACTCAAGTTTTACTTTAGCTGTTGTGGATTTGTTTTAATTTTCTTCAGCTTCAACTTGATCTTCCATATAAGCAATTGGTTTTCTACAGCTGACCTCTAGCCTTGTTCTGATGATGGCATTGAGCTTCTCCATCAAAATTTTCCACAAATGCAGATTAGATTCCTGTGTATTCCACCTAGTGTAATAATTGCTGTCTTTGTTGTGGAAAAAAGGTATTTGCAAAGAATAAGTCACTGGTCTTTTAAAATTCCATCATCTGATCTCCCATGTCATTTCTATTACCAAGGCCCTATTTTCCAACTATTGATTTTTCTCTTTGTTTCCAACATTTATATTTCAATCACCAGGAATAATCAATGTATCCCTCATTTGTCATTTTGTTGTGCTTTGAAGGGTTTTATGTTTCTGTGATTCTGTATTTTAAATATCAGCAGGGTCTCCCTCAGTGAACAAATACCAGTGGAGCTTCCAAACTAATACAGACAAGGGAGAAGGGCCTGGTGAGTACTTCTGAAAAAATTCATCAGTGATACCTTATGGATAGTAGCAGAACACTATCTGATGTAGAGCAAGATGAAGCCCTCAGGTTGGAAGGCACTCAAAATATGATTGGGTAAGAACAGTTTTCTCAAAGTACAGTAGACCTTAATGACACAGATAGAGCAAAGCTTTTGAGACCTTTTGAGAATACATAGCTGCAAACATCCATGAATAATCAGAATATGGGATGTATGAAGTATGAATGTAGGAAAATTAGAAGTTGCCTCAAATTAAATGGGACACTTGCGGCTTGATATACTAGGATTGTTGTTGTTGTTGTTATGTGCCGTCGAGAAGGTTCTGACTCATAGCGACCCTGTACAGGGTTTCTGAGGGTGTAAATCTTTACGGGAGTAGAAAGCCTCATCTTTCTCCCGCGGAGCAGCTGGTAGTTTCGA
>NW_006408604.1:379317-418286 GCF_000296735.1 Chrysochloris asiatica
AAATTAAGAAGGATAATGCAAAGCCCATACACAAAATAGACTTGCTTCACTTTGCAACTATTCTGAGAATTGAAATCTTTGTTCAGAGATAGTAAATGTAAATTTATGGCTCAAATTTTTAGTTGCAAAAAAATTCTAAGAGTTTTTTTTCTAATAAAATAGCTTATTTTCTGACATTCAAAATGAGTTTAATGCTAAAATTATATGTATTTGGGACATACAAATACAATTGCATGGAATTCCTATTAGCATTGTTTGTTTTTTATAATAGTGGGGCACAATTTTTTTAAAAGAGTAAGTGGCATATATAAACCATTAAAAAGAGAAGACCACTGCTCAAGGTCATTTGTTTCATGTTAAAGAAGAAATTAATAGATGATAGGAACAGGCCTTCAACGTCATCCTTTGGTAAGGTGGAAATGTATCTATGTAATTAATTCCACCAAAAAATCCAAACACATTATTCAAAAGAAGCCCCAAGATAAAGCATCCAATGATTCTTGGTATAAATACTTCTACAGTTATAAATGTATATATTAATATCATGTTTAGTATCACCAAATTAATGATAAATAGTAAGCTGTACACTGAGCCCTTTCTCCCAGTGGACAATTTCCTTAGAACCTGTCACTTCTAAATCTGTCACCACATTAGTTAGGTAGAATCTTGGACAGTACCTAATGAAGCTGAGTAACATATTACTAACAGCATTTTGATGTACCAGATAATGTTAAATGTAACCCTTAATTTTCTCAGAAGTTTCTAGACAGTCATTTGTTCATAGCATAATATATGCTATATTTTCCCGGATATTACATTTCGTAATTTAAAATTTTCTTATTGAATCCTTTTGCAAAATGCAATTTCCTAAGCCCTAAAATTACATAATCAAGTGCTGAGTATTCTGCTTGCATCTTCAATTGAAAGATATGAGATAAGTGCTAAACAACATTCCATCAAGCTTTTGGAATTTTACAGAAGGGACACTCAATAGATCAAATTATTCCTAATGCTGTCATCAAAATAAAAGAATAGTTTTATAATTACCAAAGAGTATATATATGATCATCAGTGTGGTTTTTTATTTTTTAGTATAGTTTTTCTGTTGTTGTTGATTAGTGCCACTAATTAGGTTCCGACTCACAGTGACCCTGTATAGGGTTTCTGAAGAGCAGCTGGTGGGTTCGAACCACCAACCATGCAGTTAGCAGTCCAGTGCTTATCCTACAGTGCCACACCAGGAGTCTATAGGATAGTTTTAGATTTACAGTAAGGTTGTGAAGCTAGCATAGAGCATTTCCATAAAGCCCTTAGTTTTCTCTATTATTTTACATTTATATGGTATATTTGTCACGATTAATGAGTCAATACAATACACTATTATTCATTAAAGTTCATATTTATTCATATATACTTAATTTTGATCTAATGTCTTTTTTTTCTGTTCAAAGGTCCTATCCAGGATGCCACAATACATTTAGCTATTATGTCTCCTTAAGCTGCTCTTAAGGAGCTCTGGTAGCGTAGTGGCTTTGAATCAGGCTGCTAACCTCAAGGTTGGCAGTTCAAAACTACCGGCCATTATGCAGAAGAAAGATGAGGATTTCTGCTCCAGTAAAGATTTACAGCCTCAGAAATCCTGTGCAGGATCACTCACGATGAGTCAAAATGGACTCCACGGTACTTAACAACAACAACAAGCTGCTCTTGGCTGTGACAATTTTTCTGACGTTTCTTGTTTTTGATGAACAGTTTGGAGGCATATGGGTCATATACTTAGTACAATAACCCTCAGTTGAGATTTTGCTGATGTTTTCTCATGGTTTGACATGAGCTATGGATTTAGTGGAGGCAGACCACAGATGTAAGCTAGTATTCTTATTACATCTTGCTGTTAAGTGCCATTGAGTTGGTTCCAACCCACAGTGACTCTGTATAAGGTTACCAAGGCGCAGCTGGTGAGCTTGAGCTGCCGACCCTGTGGTTCAAACAGACATTGGTCATCCACAGCACCACACAAATACATGACTCATGTCTGTTGATTTCAATCTTGATCACCTGCTGAGGCATAGTTTGCACGGTTTCTCCACTTAAATCTTCTTCTTTTTCTCCCCTTCCCACTTGTACTCTTTGGAGGAAACATCATGCAGAGTCCACACTTAAAGATGGGGAATTGTGCTCCACATCTTTTGGGGGTATAATCACAAAAATTATTTAGAACTCTTTTGCATTTGACTTATTTATTTAATCATTTATATCACAATGAATTCATGAGCATTTCATACTTTGAAATATAATTTCATACTATAATAACAATTTTGTTGCTCAAATCATTCCAATTTGAGACACTGAGACTCTTTCAGTTGACACCCAAGTGCCAATGGTATACTTTCATCAGTGTATTTGTGTAAGGGGTCACTTTCTAACTTACTAACTCTATCTAAGATATCTATACACACTTTTGATATATTCCCTACCATAGTCACTACTATAAGCCATTTCTCCAAAGAACGTTGGTTCCTTTTATTGGAAATGCATTAGGAATCAAGATCCGGGTGCTACGTATGCTCATTATTCTTAGGGTGTCATTGCTTCGGCACACTTTCAATGGACAGTACAATGAAATATATGTGTCCATACAAACTAGAAATAAGCCCTGGTGAAACAATGGTTAAGTGCTCAGTTGTTAACAGATAGGTTGGCAGTTCAAATCCACTGCATGAGACAGACATGGCAGTCTGCTTCCATAAAGATTATGGATTTGGAAACGCTAGAGCAGTTCTAGTCTTGGCACCTATAGGAATCTATGAGTTGGAATCAAGTTGATGTCAACAGGGCTTGTTTTTGTGTTTTGTTTTGTTTTAATACTAACTTGAGGAAACCCTGCTACAATGGTAAGTACTCGGCTGCTAACAAAATCACTAGCAGCTCTGTGGAAGAAAAACCTGGTGATCTGCTCCCTTAAAGATTTTAGCCTAAGAAATCCTATGGAGCAATTCTACTCCTGTCATATGAGTTTTCTAAGACCCCCCAATCAACTCATCAGCATACAACAACATATGAACCAGTTTTTATTCAGGTGTAAATGAGAAGTATTTCTATATGTATCCATCTGTATCTATAATAAGCCTCTTCCATTTTGATATCATCAACCAAACTGAAAAGTTCCTTTCCCCAAACTACCACCCAGCTATGAAGACTGCATTTTTAAATTGATGGTTGTTTGGCAAGACAGTGAAGTGACAGTCTTTTCTTCTTTGTGGTCATACATGGCTGGAATATTTTGACAGACTCAAATGTCCAAATGATTTTTGTTTTATTTTCCTTAACTCTAACACAGGGTTTGGCATAAGGCAACATTCAGTAAGAGCTTGTTCAGCAAATGTCTGAAGGACTGTATGTACAAAAACATTCATCATATTCCTTTCACACTCAGAGGATACTATCTTCTTACTTTATGTTATGGCAACTACCTCAATCACATACTCTTCTTCCAACACACGAGCATTATAACTATCTTTATCTTTTATTATGCATCTCAGTGCAAAAGGTATTCATTATTCCATCAATATTAATAGTTCCACACAAGGTTTAAATTATTTTTTCCTAGTTTTTCAGATACTATTTACACATCAATCTTGTCTTCTCCAATCTGCATCTTCATCCTTTTCATCTCAACCCTTCCTTTTTCCTAACCAAACACAAAAGTATCTATCTTTTTAAAAACAGAAATTTTCATCACAAAAACAATTATATAACTGATTTTTTTTAATTTCTCTCCACAGCTCAGCACTTTGTTAAACTTAACCTAAATCAAATAATGCTACTTTCTCACCTCAACATAACTTCTGATTTACTAATACCAATAAATTCTTATTCATACTATGTTTTAGTTGATCTAACATAGCACAAGTCAAAAGAACATACATTTTAAATTTTACTTGTTGACAAATTTGTATAATGATACTAAATATCTAGCTGTTTATTTACATGCAGACTACCATTCACATAGCCGTTCTAAAAGCATTCAGAAACTACAATAAAACAATTAAAATATTTGGAAGAAGAAATTCCTGATAAAATTTGTTGTTAACTGAATGGAGTCCTAGTGTGGTGCTATAGGATAGCATGGGACTGCTGATCACAAGGTGAGTTGTTCAACCTGCCAGCTTGTCCTCAGAAACCATATACAAGGTTGCTATAAGTTGGAGCGGACTTAACAGTACTTAACAGCAACAACACTACAAATGGAAAACTCCATCTAAGACTTAAAAAATTGGAAAAATGACCCTTAACTATCAAACAATAAAAATAATTTGCATTTTAAACTGTGCTAAATATGTAAGTACAAAAACAAATTTAACATGTTTTATTATCATGTAAAATAGGCAAATATAAATGTATTATCTTAAATGTCAATGAGCAGATGATTCATGAGAGAAAACACAAATAGCTAATAAAATGTCAGCTTCATAAATAAGGAAATAAACATCAATTAGCCAAAAGAACTATTCTTTTTCACCTGTAAAATTTCTATATAATTTAAATATAACTTCCAATCATAATTACTATGATTGAAGACATACATTATAGTAATAGTTTTAAGACAGTGGTAGAAATATGTATGATTGTTATTTTCTATTCTAATAATTTCGGGATATTCTAACATGTACTTTTGAGAAGAAAAACTTTAATACTAACAGAAGCATTAAAACTTACCTAGTAACAAAAATGGAGTATAAACTCAAGTTCAAGGCTAAATATTTATAACAATGGAGTAGGTTAAGAAACCTATTGGGATTTTTCTAGTGTCAAAGAGGTCCCCTCAAGACAGTTTTTCCATTTTCCAGGTTTGTTAATTAAGCTGAAAATTATTTTGAAATTAAGCTAAAAAAGGCAAATATTTCCAGAATAGATAACTCATATGAAGTCATAAGTGATAGATGGTTTCTGTAAAAGAAGTTTTGACGAGAGGAAACTGTGTTACCCTAAGCAGTGGGTACTCTAAAGAGACAAAGAAAGTAGATAACACCCTATATAAAGAGGGAATGGATTATTTGGCTGATATTTAAAACTATATTTTAATTACAAACTCTTTAAAAGCCTCTTGCTGAAAACATTATGCTATGGTTCCTGCCTAAAAGGAAGCAGCTGTGAACACAGATGTGGTCCCTTTCTGTTATTCAGACCAAGGACCCATTGGATAGAAGGTTAATATAGCTTTAATGGTGGCAGATTAGAAATTTGGCCTGTTTATTAAACATAATTGAATCTGCGTTTTTGAGAGCCGCTCTTGAAGATGCACAATGTAACAAATCTAACATAAGAGGGGCAGATTAAGTTCTGGTGACAGAATACATGTGTTAGCAGATGGAAAATCCTGGCTCTATATGAGAAAGGCATAAATATACGACTTTGGAATTTTATGTTTTGATTTGAAAATATGATTCCTCATCCTAAAACAATTGACTGTATTTATGGACTTTGAATGTTTAAGAAGAATAAGTACTAGGGAGAAAAATAAAGTTGAATAAAAAAATTATGGCATCATATACTGGAATAATTATTTCAAATATTTAGGCTGTCAAAAGAACCCAAGAAGTGATTATTTCTATTTGCTTTTTATGTGGCAGAAACAAGAACCAACCCCAAATAGGCCAATTCCAAAGCTACCACCATATCTTATCTGCTTAACCTATACTACTTCTAAATTGTTTTCCAAAGTGAAAATTGGCTATGGTAAAGGATATTCTGTCTAAATGAGTTCCTTTTAAGTAAATAATAGGAGATGAAAAGGGAGGCCTGGTGGCAAAGTGTGTTACATGTCGAGCTGTTAATCACAAGTTTGATAGGTCAAATCTACCAGCTGCTCCATGGAGAAAGGTGAGGCTTTCTGTTCTTGTCAAGATTTATAGCCTTGCAATTCTATGGAGCAATTCTATTTTGTCCTATAGTGTCACTTTGACAGTTGGGATTAATAACAAAAAGCACGTGGGATTAACATTGCTCATTCTATAAGAAAGGACAAAATAAATATGCTTTGTATAATTTACTAGAACGTTTACTATTTAAAGCAGTTAAGTATTAATGCTACAAGATACTGGGATATTTTCAGTAATATACAAAGATTAAACATGGTACATGTTTATATCAGAGTATATAAAACATTTCAGAATAAAAAGACATTTTAATAAGATTTAGAGAAATGTCATATAGAAAGGGAGAGCTTTACACATTTTGACACACTTTAACTGAGATCGTACTAAGTAGGAAAGGTTTAGTTATATGCAATTTATACTCCTACATGACTAGTAATGGTGGAATTCTGATTGTTTTTACATTGTCTAGATATGTACACATTAAGAAATCAATTCACCATTCTTCAGCTTAGTGTCCTTTCCATATGTTAGAAAGTTTAGATTTGATGATGTCAAAAGTTGTTTCCGTTATCTATTCTTTCGTTCCATAGATACATACTGAATGCCTTTTATTTGCCAGACCTATTCTAGGCATCAAGAACAGCCCCAGTGAACACGTAGAAAGAGTGACTTCACTAGGGAAAAAGAGAATGCATATACACACACAGCTATTTGTGTGTGTGCTGTTCTATGTCAGGGATGGCCTTCTTTGAGAAGCATTTGAATTGTTATAGGAACTGTGACCTGAAGAAAATGACGGATTAAGTTATGGGCATTGGTTAAAGGAAGAACTTTCTAGAAAGAGCCTAATTCTAACAGCTCTTTCTTAGTCTAACCATGTTTGCTGTCTTTTTTACTATTTTTTTCTTTTTTACTGTATGATTGATGGACTCACACTTTAAGTAATGAATTTAAGAAATAAAAAATATTAAAAGCAATTAGTAGCATTCAGTTGATTCTTATCCTTTCCTAGATTTTTTCAACTTAAACAGAGTCCTGGTGTGGTGCTATAGGATAAGCACTGGACTACTTAACTACAAGGTCAGCAGTTTCAACCCACCAGCCACTCCTCAGCAATGCTACACAGAGTTACTATGGTTTGGAACTAATTTGATGGTACTTAATAACAACAACAAACTGAAGACCTAGCAATTGGACAGGGAGGGAGTCACATGATTCAGTAAGCAGCAGCAAACTAGTAAAGATAATTCCTACAAAATTTGAATGAGTGAGGTATTAGAATTGCATATGAGGAGGGGTTTCAAGAAGTTTAGAGAAGAGTGAAATTAAAAGAAACTGGAACTTCTCCATAAATTTATTCAAGTCCCCTCCTTTAACTTTACAAAATATATGTAACGATAATCTTCTACTGCGACACTGTCTACTTTGTGAATTATTATTTACATGGATTAACAAACATTTGTAGTCCATAGTTTTTCAACATTAATTCCATTCAAGCTAGAAAGCCTTAAGGTTATTGAAATAAGAATATAGTCTACCATATACTTAATATTATAAAAGGGTCAATTGCATAAAATTAAGTGAATTATTTAGTGTAATATTGGAATAATTTTTGAATGCCAATATCTTTGCAATTTCAATCAAGTTCTTATAATTTAGAATTATTTAACATTTTATGACCAGGCATCAAACTAACTTGTATCTGTGACGTATTCTAGAATAAACAGAATACTTAAGATTACACACAATAGTTTCATTTTTAAAAGGACTCATTAGATGAATAAAAAAATTCATTAGGTATAATTTTCCAGGAAAATAAGAAGGGCAAAATTTAATTATTTTTCCTATGATATTTTCAAATAATATCTATTTAAATATAGCAAAATTCTTCCTCCAGTCAAATAAAGAAAACGTTAATGCAAGGGAATAATTTCATCATAGTGATATTGTTCATACCTTGTTAGAATACAAAATCACTTATTCTTTCATTTACTTAATTTTATACATATTTGAATAGCACTTTCTAGGCAGTAAATATGCTCTAAATTTGATGTTTGGGTTAACAGATTATAGCACCATCAAGATTTGCCTTCTTATCTATCAGGAAAATATCAGATTCAATGCATATTTTCTCTTTTCTGATTCAGTTATTCTAGTCCATATTTTCTGAATGCTTATAAGCCAAACACCAGACAAAAGAACTCCTTACTGTCAAGAACTGTGAAAACATGAACATTTAGGGGGGAAATTCCTAATTTGAGCCAAGAATCCAAACTAATATGTCATTATTTTTTTATTTATAACATTTGTGATTTCATTATAATAAGAGAATTAAAGCCTTTTTTTGTTTTACTGTAACTAAACATATTTTTTAATTAGAGAAGTAAAATCCTCTAGCAAAACATAATACACATAATTAAAAAATAATATAAGGAAACCCATTTCAACACATAACCTAATTATAGTTTTATACTTAGCAATCTGGCTAAAGAAGGTTCCAAATAATAAGCATGGGGAATTTTTTTTTATTATTATTATTGTGAATTGAGTGATGATTTACATGGGAGAGCATCAGTTTTGCACTCATCATTTCACTGCAATGATTGCAATTCTCTCCATGCATCATCATCCGTCAGAATTTGCTTCTATTCCCTCTGTTTTTTTGTTTGTTTTGATATACACAAAAACACTCAGGAATATATCATTTAAACAACTAAAGGGTACATTCTGGCTGCCAGCACACAGATTTTCTCTTCCTTTAAGTTTAGAGTCCTCAGCTGTTCTATCTCTCCCTGTCCTCATCTCTGCCTCCATCTCTGGTGTTCCTGCTTCTCTGAATACGGTTGCATGGGGAAATTCTTCAGAAAAAAACAGGTAACACTTTTAGAGACTAGCTCACAAATGATTAAGGGAATAAACTGTGATTTATGAACTTTTTTTCATCAGTAATCTAGGCTAGGAGTCTCCTGATTGGAAATAAATATACACTTTTTGTTCCTTTTGAGCAGTGTGTAAATCAATTACTTCTTCCTATTTAAGTATAAAAGTATGTCACCATCAGTTAAAAATAACAGACAGTACATATTCCAAACAAAGTCAAATGCACTGAATTCTAATAAGAATCTTTTGCTCATTATACATTTCACTTCATTATATATTACATGTGACTTCTGTGGTCTTTATTTTCAAGATACCTCTGTCATTTAAAGAAAACTATTACATTTTGCTTTCTATATTAACTTGATTCCCTGAAATATTATCATAAAGCAGAATATGCCTAGATAAATCTGAATAAGAACATGTGCATCAGTTTCATCAGAGTGAAGAGAAACAGTAGAAAGTATAGATTCTTACTTCTAGAATAGTCAGCGAGCACACGCTGTGTTATAATCTGAGTTTTGCCACTTCCCAAGGAAAATGACCTTGAGCATCTTATTTGTCTTGCCAAACTCAGTTCTTATCTGTAAATGGGAATACTGACATCATGAAGCAAATAGAATTCTTGTGAGGATTAACGGGTTCATGGGTAAAATGCTCACTATAGATTTTGACACTGGTTATCATGGTATTAATGATGGTGAAGAAACTAGTAGTTTGAAGAGAGAATATATGCAAATTTTATGCATTTTTCAAGCTCACAACTTTTTATCTAACCATCTCACTGTATGTAAGTTATACCTCAATACTGTAGTTGTTTTGCTTTTGAGTTGGTTCTGACTCATAGTGAGCCTGTATTTGGTATCAAAAGTTTTGATAATGGAAACAAGTGTAAATCACTACAATTTGATGAACTTGACCTATACTTATGGATGTAGTAGCTTAAAATACCACCTGGGAGGGAAGGAATCTGATATCACATCAAGGATTATTCCTATCCTCTCTGTATACAGGGTGGATAGGGATGGATAAGTTAAACTTTGGCTACCTACAATTGTTGTTGTTGTTAAGTGCCATTGAGTCGATTCCGACCCATAGTGACCCTGTATAGGGTTTCCGAGGAGCAGCTGGTGAACTTGAACTGCCGACCTTGCAGTTCACACGGTTTCGCAGTCTGGCGCATTAACCCACAGTACCACACCAGGACTCCATAGGGGGGCTAAAAAGGCACAAAAGTCTGGCTTACAAGTTTTCAAGAGGGGGTTTAGTTTCAGAATGTACAGAGGATGGTAGAATCCCCACTGAATAGTTTTCATCTTGCCTAGATGGGTCTCGTGAAAGGAGGTGGGGGATAAGATTCTTATGATTCAATAGTAATTGTCATCATGACTAATTGTGACTGTCACAAATATAAAGATAGAAGTTTTATAACAAAAAGGGGGGAGTAGTTAATCTTACAGCCCAGGAACAGAGGACCCTAGGACCATTAAGGGAGAAGAGCACGAGCAGTATGTGGAACCCTATCCAGAGAAGCAGGGGCACCAGAGATGGAGGCAGAGAGCAGCTGAGGACTCTAGACTCATGGAAAGAGAAAGGCTGTGTGCTGGCAGCCAGGAGGCAGGTTTGCAGAATGTGCCCTTTAGTTGTTTAAATGATTATACATTCCTGAGTGTTTTTATGTACAAAACAAAACAAAAACAGAGGGAATAAAGCAAATACTGTTGATTGATGATGCATGGAGGGGATTGTAATCATTGCAATGAAATGAAATACAATAGGATGAATTCAAAACTGATGTTCTCCCATGTAAAATATCACTCAATTCACAATAAAACTTTAAAACAACAATATTAATCACACAAAAAAAAGAATTGCCAAGCAAGTAGATATAGATCCTTCAATTAGTGAAGTCTTATATCTTAATCTACATATTTCACAGTGACCACCACTTTAGAATACTTAAGCCTTTAAATAATTTAACCAATTAAAATAATGTATTAAATAAAATAAAAATTAATAAACTTTTAAGTTGATAACTATATTCATAATGTACAATTTTCATTAAACAACATAAGTAGAGTTATAAATTTTCATAAAATATATTAGAGTGGCAAATATTTGTTTCAATATTGTTAATTATCTCATAAACAATTGGTGAAGAATAGGATTGCAAAAGATACATTGCCTTATGCATTACTTCCCCCCCTCCCCCCAAAGCTGGTCAACATCTATCCACAAAGTTGCACAGCAGAACACATTGTATACTTATACAACTGAACAGAACAAGGCATACACTAATACTGTATATGATGTAAATGATGCTCACTTACTCCAGTCCCATTTTTCTTTGTTCAGTTTGACTAATGGTTCTCTTTAGAAGTGACTATGTATGCTTCCTGATTGATCCATTTTGCCTTTGTCTCAGAAGACTCAACTGTACTCAGAAAATTCAACTCTTTCAACACCTGTTTTCAACAATCTACTTTTACCTTTTCTTTTTGTAAGGTAAATTATATCTTTAAAGTAGGACCTGTTCATATTAGCATATATTTCTAATATAACTAGTGTTTTGTTTACAATTATTTATTAGTTCTTTAGTTACAGGACTACTGATGTGATGCTGTAGATTAAGCAATTGACTCAAGGTCAACAATTCAAACCCACCAGCAGCTCCTCAGAAACCCTATACAGGGCCACTATGAGTCAGAACTGAGTTGATATTTCTTAACAACAACTTTACTTACAGAGTTGCATAGATTTGAATGATTTGCCCCAACCCTATTTTTCTCACAGTCCTTTCTTTTAGTGTACAATTTTCAAAACCTAGATTTTTTTTTAGGATGGATTGGCCAAGTGGCAGCATCAATGGGCTTAAACATGGCAACAATTTTGAGGCTGGATCTAAGGACCAGGCAGTGTTTCGTTCTATTATACATAGGGTCTCCATGAGTAGGTACCAACTTGATGGCACCTAACAAAAGCAACAACAACAAATTACATTACTGTAGAAACGTGCATCTTGTTAACACTGAAGTAAGGGAATTTCAGGTCACTAGAATAGAATTCCCTCCAAACAAACTGAAAGATCATAAATCTGAAATATTGGCTCTAATTCTTGACGTTCTCAAATTTCTAACAAACATAAACTTGTCAAGCATGTCATCATATATAGCAAAGCAGGTTGCCTATCTATATCACAAATATCAAAAGATAGTTTGGGCCTTGAATTTAAACAGAATGTTCCTGAGTTTATCACTCCATCCATCCATCCATCCATCCATCCATCCAGCCAGCCAGCCAGCCAGCCAGCCAGCCAGCCAGCCAGCCAGCCAACTAGCCATTTGTTAAAAATGATGTAGTTGTTAATTGCTGTGGATTTAGTTCCAACTTATAGTGACTCCATATAGGGTTTTCAAAAAGTAACTGGTGGGTTTGAACAGCCAATTTTGTAGTTAGAAGTCCAATGCTTACCCTACAGTACTAAGGGCCATGTACTAAGCTGTAACTTCCTCCCCACTGACAAGGAAGCCACTGACGGCCAACACAGCATTAGTTTTCATTAGTATTGAACACAGAATCAGTGTTACCACTGATGCCAGTACAAAGGAAAGGGGTCAGAATCTTGGTGGAATATTCTTTAAGTGCTGCTTATTCCTATTGACATTAAAAGTGCAAAAGAGGGGAAATCTGAATCAAATTTCAGGTATTGTAGTCTAATGACTTAATGAGGATTAAAATTATATAGCACAAATTATTTTAATATGGAAAACTCTTTTAAAGCAATAACAGAAATTCAACAGACCAAACTTTTCCTCTTTACAGTAAAATGTTTCCCAGGTTATGATCTTGTCTTTGTTTTAATGATTACTTAAATGTTGTCCCTTTGACATCTCATCAAATAAATCCAGTTAAGAAATTACCAGTCATTCTCCTAAACTGCTGGTGGGAGTGCAAATTGGTACAACCTTCCTGGAAAGTAATTTGGCAGTATGTACGGGAAGCTTAAAATATTCATACCATTTGTCCTAATAATCCCACTTCTAGGAATATTTTGTAAAGAGATCTTGTGTAACATAAGAAGATCTTCATTTTTTTTTTTTTACAGTAAGTATTTGTGTCACTGTAATTTGTAATGAGGAGAATCAAAAACAACACAAATGCCTAACAAGAGAGTACGTTATGTCATAGCTATAGAATGAACTGCCACATGACCATTAAAACATGTTTTAGAACATTTAATACAAGAAAATGCTCAGAGACTCAACTTATTTTATTTATTCTATCTAAAAAATATTTTCTTATTTTTTTTGTGAAAATACACATAGCAAAACATGGCCCTGTTCAATAATTTCTACATATAATATTCAGTAAGACTGCTAAAGACGAGGGTCAGTGGGTCAAACCTACCACCTGCTCCTTGGGAAGTGTATACAGGGTTGCTATGAGTTGGAACCCACTCAACAGCGCTTAACAACAACAACAACAACAACATGCATTAAATTCTTCATATTATGTCAACATTCTTATGATTTCTGTTCTAGTTATTTCACTCATTAAGTTAGACTTAGTGCCCCCAAATCTCTCATCTATGCTTCAGAACTGGGGTTGTTGTGAAGTGCTGTCACAAGGGTGGGGAACATTTTATCTGCCAAAAATTTAACATCATTCGCAGGTCATACAATATTGTCAACTTAAAAATTAGCCTGTTGTATTTTGGTCAAACATTTCATTAACACATGCCTAATGTGATTGGAAGGAGCTCTGGTAGTGTAGTGGTTACGAATCGGGCTGCGAACCTTAAGGTCAGCGGTTCGAAACTATCAGCTGCTCCGCGGGAGAAAGATCAGGCTTTCTACTCCCGTAAAGATTTACACCCTCGGAAGCCCTGTACAGGGTCGCTATGGGTCAGAACTGACTCAATGGCACTTAACAACAACAACAAATGTGATTGGAGTCCTGATGTGGTACTGTGGATTAATGTGCCAGACTGCAAAGCTGTTTGAACTGCCAGATCTGGGGTTCAAGCTCATCAGCTACTTCTCAGAAACCCTACACAGGGTGGCTATGAATTGGAGCTGACTCAAAGGCATTTAACAACAACAACAACAATGTGACTGGAATCCTAGTGTGGCATTGTGGGTTAATGCGTTGGACTGCAAGGTTGGTTTGAACCACAAGGTTAGGGGTTCAAGATCACCAGCCACTCCTCAGAAACCCTACACTGTCACTATGAGTCAGAACTGACTCCACAGCACTTAACAACAACAATGACAATGTGATAACTGAAGCTTTAGTTGCCTTTGTTGTTGTTGTTGTTATGTGCCATGGAGTCGGTTCCGACTCATAGCGACCCTGTACAGGGTTTCCGAGGCTGTAAATCTTTACGGGAGCAGAAAGCCTCATCTTTCTCCAGCGGAAAGGTTGGTAGTTTTGAACTGCTGACCTTGTGGTTCACAGCCCGATTTGTAACCACTACGCTACCAGCAGGACCAATGTTCCCCAGCCCTGCTTTAGAGTAACTATTCTCTGTTTGGTCTTAGATAACTTTTTAAAGAGTACAGTACTCAAGGTGACTTCTTTACTGCTTGCTATTTAGTTTAAAAAGGTGACTGCAGGGGATAGTTTCACTTTAAGGTTTATAGAGTATTTCAGGATAATACTCTCAGGGATTTATCTAGCCTCAACAGGTCCAGTAATAAACTTAATTTTAAAAGGAACATTGAAAACTAAATATACTGTCATGTTTCAGCTATGTAAAAATGTATAAGATGATACAGATACATCAGTGTTAACTACTTATCTCAGTCATAAAACTATGACTTTTTAACTTTTTTATTATTCAAAATTTCCAAGTTTTCTATATCAAGATGGTAGTTACAAATTACATAATTCAAAATCCAATCATCTGAAAGCATTTTAAGTGTGTTTAGATATTATGATGAGTGCCTAGCACCAAGGATAAAGTTCAAGTTGAGCCCAAAGACAGAGATTAACAGAGTCTGTGAGTGTAGAATTCCACAGAAGAATTAAGTGAACACATTTCAAACAGGTAGGCTTAGGGGAAAATATATTGGGTGAACATGGTTTCTTTTCTGCTATCCATATTCTATCATTATCAAATGGAATGATTTAGATAGAAGGTATATTTAAATAAATGTTTTAAAACTAGAATTTGTCCCTTTAAACCAATCATATTCATGCTAAATCACTGAATGAATGAAACCGATTAGTACTGCATTTAGGAGAACTTGACATCAAAGTATAATTTTTCCTTCAAACATTATTTTTAAAACATTATCTCCTTCAATTTGCTTCAGTTTATTTTTCACTGGGTGAAAACTCCTTCTTCCCTCCCGCACTCCAGTTCAAACCCTCTGCTACAGAGGGTCAAACATTCTTAACTATTTCAATGCAGAATGGCACAAATTGCTTTCCACCCGATTCTGTCCCAAAATACAAGACAGATAAGACTGTCATTTTGTTCACAGTTTCTTCACAGTTGTCTGACTGAATTTTGTACAATTTATTTCATAACCTTTATTAAGGACAGAAATATTTAAGTTCAAAATAACACATACTACAAATCAACCATAGCCAGAAGACACATTCTTCTATTCAATAAAACAAAACAACCAGATGCACACACACACAGAATATGAGCTGCCAACCAAACACCCTTAACTGTACTTCTCTGAGTGCATTACATTGAAATTAACTAATTCAAATATTTGCCCTTGAATGTATTTACATGATTTTCAATACAATGATAAACGATAAAATCTAAGTGCAAAGCATATCGTGGTACTACAAAAGTAGTATTTAAAAAATAAAACATAATGAATGAAAGGCTTTGGAAAAAAAAATCTGCAAACCTTTTCTTCCTCTTTAAAAGTGAATGGGGTTAGGACCCTGGAAATTAAGACCTAAGCCACTTCCTGAACAGTTGTCCTAATGTCACTCATCTACATTCCTTCTTGTAAACTGTAAGAGAGTGATCTAAGGATGACTTCATCTAGATGACGCCAAGTTCACAAAATGCACTTGTTTCTCTAAAATCCAAAATGATGGGTTAAAAGATTAAATGCTACTATAGCATTGTGCATAGAAGTGAAATAGCCCAAATACCCAATTAAAGACAAATGTTTAAATGTATTATTATATTTCCATACAACAAAATACAATGGGCTATTAACAAATGTAATGTGTGTATATGTGAGTATGTAGAGAGAAGTGTGTGTTTTTGTTTGTATGTACAAGTGTATATGTGTATATGTTGTTGTTGTTGTGTGCCGTGGAGTCGGTTCCGACTCATAGCAACCCCGTACAGCGTTTCCAAGGCTGTACATCTTTACGGGAGCAGAAAGCCTCATCTTTCTCCCGCGGAGCAGCTGGTAGTTTCAAACTGCTGACCTTGCGGTTCGCAGCCTGATTCGTAACCACTACGCTACCAGAGCTCCTTATATGTGTATGTACACATACATAAAATATATAAAGAGGCGATCCGGATAGTGTATGTGATCAAAAAATCACAAATTGTTGTACAGAGCATTATGGCACTGTAGGTTAATGCACAAAGTCTGTGGTTCAAGCTCACAAACAAGTTGGATAGCACTTAACAACAAAATATTTATATAGTATTAATAACATTTGCTAACTGATTTCTACCCAGGAGACATTGGGTACACAGTTGGCATACAAACTTACTTAAGTCACACAACAACCCTGTATCATTAGTTCTATTATTCTCCGTATAAACAGATGAGAAAACTGAAGCACAGGATAACCTGTACACAACATGCCTTAGATCACTTAGTTTGTATTTGTGCTTGTAGTTCTCCATACGTTTCCTCTCCTAAAACATCCCCCTTGGTCCTAAGGAGGCTGTTGTCTACAGTTGACAACATCTCGGCCCTGATGTGGCACTGTAGGATAAGCACTAGACTGCTAACCTCATTAGTCACAAGGCTGGCAGTTGAAACCCACCAGTCACTCTAGGGAAACTCTATGTAGGCTAACTATGAGTCGGAACCAACTGGACAGGACACAACAACACATTTCAGAGTTCATGAATTGATTTAGATTCAGCTGAAGGACGTAACTATGGGGAGGTGGGGGATCAATGGAAGTGAGCTGCCTTGGGATGCTTATAACCACCACACACATTGATCTAGCCATGAACCCAACAGTGACTGTATTTATCTCATCATGCCTCTAGTTCCTGTTGAGGAACCCCTTCTGATAATCACTGTTTTTCTGTTCTTACTCTATTTCAGTAATGGCTACACCTAGTCACCTTCTTGCTAACCCCATTTTGCCTCCCCATCCCTTGTTGTTTCTATTAGTACTTCCTTGAGTACTTCAGCTATTTCCACCTAGTTCATGCAGCAGCACAGAAAGGATTCAAACCTAAACAGTCTAGTTCCACAGTCTGTGTTCCAGGCACCACATAGTACTGTGGGAGATAGATGAGGCTTTTGGCTCCTGGGAAGATTTAAAGAGCCTATACTGACACTATACAGAGTCACTATGAGTTGGTACTGACTTGATTGCACGTAGCAACAGAAAAATCTCTCTTTCGTAATTGAAAACTGTGTCCAAATTTCTGATAGAAATTACATCTGGGTAGCTGGACTATAGGAAGGAATTTAAATTTATCTATTTGGTATTTTGGTAACACTTGAGTTTTATTATTTTATATTGTCCTAATAAATTAGAGTAAATTGATATATATGAAATATTCACAAAATGAATAAATAGGATTTGATACTATTTATTACTTCTGGTTACTTCTTTTAAGAAATTTGATGTACCTGTTGTTGTTGTTAAGTGCCATCGAGTCGGTTCTGACCCATAGGGACCCTGTACAGGGTTTCTGAGGGTGTAAATCTTTACGGGAGTAGAAAGCCTCATCTTTCTCCCGCAGAGCGGCTGGTAGTTTCGAACCGCTGACCTTAAGGTTCGCAGCCCGATTCGTAACCACTACGCTATCAGAGCTCCTTAGAATAACCTTTATAAGGTAGACATTTCACTTTGCACTTAAATTTTTATTTCACCAACTTGTCTACACAATTTCCTTATAAAGAATGAATAATCATTCTTTAATGCACAGATTAAGATGATAGTTGTATTTTGATTCTCTGGATTACAAAAACAAAACCAAGAAACACTTAATAGAAAAAATATTAAGGGACTATTAATTCATTATCCCTCCTCTTGTTAATAATGCACCAAAGAGATAGTGAGTAATAGCTCTTCTGATTAGATAAGAATCAAGAGAGAGGAAAAGAAAACTTTAACATATGGAATTTTGCAGTTTCCTTTGCGGCACTACTTGTTTGTAAGAGAGCTTCATATGGAAAGTTCATATGGAAAAGTGAAATTAAAAGATAAAGAAAATTTCTCACAAATTTTTTGAAGTCCCCTCATACAATACAGTAAATCTATTTCAGATGTCATCATAGCTGTAAGATCAAACTACATTGTTTTTGTTGTTGTTAAGGGCCTTTAAGTAGGTTCAGACTCATAACAAACCAGTATAGGGTTTCTGAGGACAATGTTATAAGTTAACTGGAGTCTAGGATGTCTGGACGCATGATGGTTAAATGGTCATCTGATAACTGGAAGGTCAGCAGTTAGAAGTCACCATCTAGTCCTCAGGAGAGAGATGTGGTAGTCACTTCCATAAAGATCACTGCCTTGGAGACATTATGGAGCGGTTCTTTCTGTAGAGCAATGATCTTGGTGGAAACGAAGTCACAACCCAACCACATTAAGCATTCCCTGCTCTGCTTAGCTAAGGATAGGAAGCCTTTTATTTTCCATTTTTCATGCTGCAAACATAATGTTCTTACTGTACTCCAGCACTCATAGTAAGTTTCCCATATTATAATGGCATGTAGCAATAAAATGAAATTCAACATTAATAATTCTATTTCATGGTTAAATGCTTTGGAATGTATGCTTTCTAAATACTCAAGGGTCATAGAAATAATTTTTCTTGGCAGATAAAGGAAATTTCCATCTTCATTTTAAACAGCAATTAATAATAAGACATTGACCACTGATGTCTACATAGCTGAAGTAATTTTTATATTAGAATCTAGCATCAAATTAACTAATTCCATTCAATTAAAACAATCTGAATAGTCCTATTTTGTCCATCAATTCATTCAATTTTTCAGTACTTCTTGATGTGAAATGTTACATCTCTCCATTGCAAATGTGTTATTTCCTAAAAGCCTAATCTAGCTCACTAGGAAAAAAACAAAACAAAACAACAACAAAAAAAAAACCCCAGAATTTCCCCACCTCTAGGTCTCCAGATGTCATTTAAATCCAACTCTCCTACCACGGTTTTACTAATGAATGACTGCCAACAGAAAATACAGTATAGTACCAAATCCTTTTAACTCTGTGACGTCAAAGCCTCCATAACCGTGTATTTCCTGAGCAAACATTTGAGAAAAAATCAGGTCATTCATTGTTGGAGCGTGAATGCTAATAATCAGTGTCTCTGAGCCATAGGCGTTATCCAGGTCTAGGACCCATCTGTCATCACCCTGTAAATCAGCGAACAGTATTTCCACACTTGTTTTTACTAGAATAAAGCTATTATGTCTGTAAATGAGCTTAGAATAACAATTAACTACAAGTTTTAATTAAATGATTTAGCTTATGATCACATATGGCTGTACATAAGACAGATCAATTAAACATTAATACATTGGTTGTTGTTGTTAAGTGCTTTCGAGTCGGTTCCGACCCATAGTGACCCTATATAGGGTTTCCAAGGAGCATCTGGTGAGCTTGAACCACCAACCTTGCAGTTCAAATGGCTTTGCAGTCTGGCGCATTAACCCACAGCACCACACCAGGACTCCTACACACTAAATACATTTAGGCATAAATTATTTGCCTTCCTCTACAGAGATGGGTAGTGGGTTGCACAGAGACTTTTCATTCTTTTGTATCTGGACTCCACATAGAATACTTTGGGTGGAGTTTATGTACACCCAAAGAACATTTTTTTTCCCCATCAAAATGATTACAGGACAATGAAATGAGATGGGGATAAGACTCTGGTGGTTCAATAGTGAATGACTGCTATCAGGACTGATTGTCAGTGTTGCCAAGGTAAAGGTAGACATTTTGTAGCAAAAGGAGGGGAGTGGTTGATCTTGCAGTCCAGGTGCAGAGGACCCTGAGACTATCAAGGGAGAAGAGTGGAGTGTGGCTGGGGACTCTGGACTCGGGGAGGGAAAGGGGCTGTGTGCTGACAGCCGGGGAACAGGCTTGCAGGGTGTACATTTGGTTGTTTGAATGCTTATGTATTCTTTAATGCTTCAGTGTACATCCAAAAACACAAAACAAAACAAAACAGAAGGAATAGAAGCAAATGCTGCTGAATGATGATACATGGAGGGAATTGTAATCGTTGCAATGAAACAAAATACGACAGGATGAACGTAAAGCTGATGTTCTCCCATGTAAACTATCACTCAATTCACAATAAAAACTTTAAAAAAAATGATTATAGGACAATGGAGGCCATCATTTTTCATGCTAACCTCAAAACTAGCTCAAATAATCAGGGGCCAATTGCCAAACTTGCAAGCTATGCTCCTCTGACTCTGCAGATAGTCGCTAGACTAAATCAACAGTAGGAATTTTCTGTGTTAATCATTAGAAAAGACAGAAATAATTGCTTCCCTTCTCTTGTCTATGCATTCAAATGTAAATGAAATATAAAATCTTTAATGAGGGGAAAAAATGACCAAAAGAAAATAACCAGGAGTAAAAATCTGTGAACAGAAAAAGCTCATTAAATATCCAAATTTAGATTCTGAGTGTGTTTCATGTGGCAGAGAAGCTCTTTCATGAATCCCAAAGAATTTACTAATTAAAAATACATATTAAAATTTAATATATCACCTTGACCCTGGGCACTTGGAGAAAATAATATAATTGAATAATGAGAAGGACATTTTGAATGCAGTACTTTAAAAGTCAATTCTCTTAAAACCCTGCTCATTTGTAAGAGAGACTTTAGTCTCATGGGGATGCATCTTTTAAAAAAAAAGGAGGGGAAAAAGGTGAGTGGAGAACAAACTAATTAAGCAAAATTCTAAAGCTGGCAATTAAATAGAAGCTTTACAGATACATGTCAAGAAATTTTGTTCACCAACATTGAGTACCACACTTGTCAACTTTTCTGATACGGTGTATTTCTGGCACCATGAACTGCATTTGATTATCAGTACCACACTGACTGGGATGGGATGGTGGAGTTCTGTGAGAATAGGAATTGGGGAATAAGGAGGAGTAAGAGAATATAAAGGTGTAAAGGGTAACTGTTGTTGTTGTTAACATTAAGCGCCGTCGAATTGGTTCTGACCCATAGCGATCCTTTACAGGGTTTCCGAGGAGCAGCTGGTGAGTTTTAACCGCCAACCTTGCAGTTCAAATGGCTTTGCAGTCTGGCACATTAACCCACAGCGCCATACCAGGACTCCAAAGGGTAACTAGGAGGGTGGCAAATCTGGCACATTAACCCACAGCGCCATACCAGGACTCCAAAGGGTAACTAGGAGGGTGGCAAATCTGGCACATTAACCCACAGCACCATACCAGGACTCCAAAGGGTAACTAGGAGGGTGGCAATTGGGAATTGTCCCTTCAAGAATAAAGAGAGCACAGGTAGGGAAAAGTTTTTGTTTTGTTTCTTTTGCTTTTTAGTGTTTGTTTGTAGATTTCAAAGTAATCATGTTACTATGTTTCAGGAGTTAACTTTGTGGATGGTATCAATGTCAATGGAAAGGAATACTAATTATTTTATTTTCAGTTATATTATGTATAATTTTAAAAAATGCAAAGACATAATTCCAACTATAAAAAATTAATTAAATATTAAAACAAAACTACTGCTTGGAAAAATTTTGAAAGACTTTGAACAAAATAAAACAAATTAGTGCCCTAATTAGGAAATTGATAGTTATAGAAAGGCACATTACATCTACTGGAATACAATTGATTATTGTCCTGTTGATAATGACCATATTTGTATCTATTTGTAAATTAGTAATATGACACTCAGTATCCCTTATCTGATATCAAATATTTAACAGTTACAAAATCTTATCTGTTTCCTCATTAATTAATCAGATAATAAATTCAACATCATGCTTTCACTATAAATCTTTGAGTCTTATTTTACTTTAAAAAAAATTATTCTTTAACTATACACATATGAGCATGCACATTCACTCCAGAGAGATGCATACACTAATAAAATGCTTGATCATCTATTTTTGTGGCTACAAATTTTTTTTTCCTATATGTTTTCCAAAATCCATGTAATAAGCATGTAGCTCTCAAATAATTTAAAGGAAGGGGATTTTATAAAATTTAAGAAATCTAAAGAAAATTTTGAGTTTTTACACTTATATTTATATAGCAAACAAATAGACAAGTGGCAGATACCAACACAAATGACAGAAACCAGACTTCATCATGTATCATTATAAAATCTCTCTCCACTTACATACTGAATAAATAAATATACTTTACAGATTGATTTTTTATTCTGATCATTCTGAATAAGAAGAAAAGACACCCTAAATAAGAATAAAATCAATTACAATGGGATAAACAGTGTTTTAGAATTGCCATTTTATTGTATAATTTAATATGCAATTTATGGTATTATAAACAGATTTTTAACATTCCTTAAGTACACTAATAACGACTGACCAATACACTAGGATAAGTAAAAATGGTACTGCTACACTGATTATAGTTCAAACACACACTGCTTCATTATAAACAAAACATGGTTAAGCATGTCTCTGGATGGTTACAGACAAACACTCTCAGCAACACAACTGTTTTAGTATCTTTAGGGTTGCTTCAAAAAGAAAAAAAAAAAAAAAAAGATCCAATTCAAACCACAGCTTCTGAGAAGATCTGCTGGACCAGTTAAATTCAAGCAAAGAGATCAGCTTCAAAGGCTAAGGTGACTACTTTTGGGATTCCAAAGGATACTATCTTGGTAGATTTTCTCAAAGGATATAGGATGATTGCATAAGCTTATCATAAAGAAGCTTTAAGAAAACTGAAAATTTTCATTGATGAGAAAAAAAACCAGGAAAGTTATCCTGAAGAGTATTTTTTCCATCACAGAAACACACTTGCTCATTCTTTGAGGGTAGGTAGCAAGGGCTGTCCTACAAGAGTTTCCCCATCACTTTCAGTCCTATTCTTTTCCCTTCAAACATAAGATTCCAAAACTCAAAGAGCATTTAAAAGGAACACAATTTGAGTCCCCTGACTCAGTATGCCAAAACTGCCATTTTGATGTGCTTGTAAATTGAACAGTGTAGAGTTCTTGGGGGAAAGATTGTTGTTGTTAAGTGCCGTCGGGATGGTTTCGACTCATAGTGACCCTATATAGGGTTTCCATGGAGCAGCTGGTGAGTTTGAACCACTGATCTTGTGGCTTAAGCAGACCTTTTGGTCCAGCGCTTTATCCCACAGTGCCATACCACTTTCAGAAGTGTACATATTTATCTAGCTGTAGGATATCTTGAAAAACAAGTCTCTCATTTTGATATATTTATTTAATGGAGGTTTTTGTGATTTGTAGCAATAGATTTTCACCTATCCTTGTATCTTCTCAAGGCTCATAGTTTTCTTCCTCAAACCACCCTCTATCAAAGCATGTACACACCAAGGAAAAAGAGAAGAAGAAAGCAAAAACAAAACAAAACAAATTTCTGAATTGTGTGAAGTGATTTTTTAAAAACACAAATCAGAACGGACTACTGCCTGGTCATCAGTATATCAATTACTGTTATTAGTTTTCTTTTCATAACACCAGTTGTTTTGCATGTTACTGTCATACTTTCAAATTGTAAGATTTCAAATTTTGTTTCATCTTTTATCTAAGATAGCAAACAAATAAAACAGCACAATGTAATCAAGAACAAAAAGGTCACAGACTACACAATGTTCAAGTCGAAAGTTTCCCGAAATGTTTATTACTTAACAGAGGAGTTAGCTACCACTAGTTTATACCAACATTATTAATATGGAAAGAATGGATTACATAGGGTGCTAAATTATATACCTGTTGGATGTGTAGTGCTGTAGGATAAAGCTCAGGACCACAAGGTTGGTTTGAACCATAAGGTGGGTGGTTCTAACTCACCAGCAACTCCTCAGAAACCCTATATAGGATCACTATGAGTCAGAAATCACTTGATGTCACTTAACAACAACAAGCATAAGATACTTTTCAAGAGATCAAAAACAACAATGTAATATGGGTAACCATTTCAATGTTAGTTTTAAGCATGAGCAATAAGCAGATAAATATAGAAGGGAGTAAGGTTGTAGAGGCTGTAGATACAATTTGCATTGATTACAGAATTCTATCTGCATTACATCCTACATAAGCAATCAGAGAGAAAATAGGCAACAGTTAACAAAGCTCTAGCACATGCCAGGAGATCTTGCAAAACATTCCATAGAGGAAGAATACCTTTCTAATTAAAACAAAAGAAACAATCAGTCAATCAATCAATCAATAAAATAAACAAACAAAAACCTTCTGGTGTGGTGCTGTAGGATCAACACTGGACTCCTAATCACAAGGGTGGAGGTTCAAAACCATCAGTTGCTCCTTGGGAACCCTCTACAGTGTCACTATGAGTCAGAACTGACTCAGCAGCTCATAATAACAACTATGAATCAAGTAGGTATAGGAAGAATGAAGCAACGCAATTTCATTTGGGCTGACAATCCATTTAGAACTCTCTAGGCAAGTCCTATTGTGGCACTGTGGGTTAATACTACCAAGTTGGTTTGAATTGCAAAGTCAGCAGTTCAAGCTTACCAGCTGCTCCTTGGAAATCCTATACAGGGCTGCTATGGGTCAGAACTGACTCAAAGGCACTTGACAACAACAGGCAAGTCTTTGGAGTCCTGGTATGGCACTGTAGGAAAGTCAGTTTGAACCACAAAGCTATAGGCTCAAACTCACCAGCTACTCCTACACAGGGTCACTGTGAGTTGGTACTGACTCAGTGACAATGACAATAGCAACAGGCAAATCCTGGTACTGGTACTACAGGATAAGCACTGGACAGCTAACTACAAGACTGGTGGTTCAAATCCAGCAGCTGCTCCTCAGAAACCCTGTAAAAAGTCGCTATGAGTCAGAACTGACTATATGTATAGCACACAACAAAAACAACAGGCAAGTCTTGCAAGAAAGATTATTATCCCATTTTTATAACAAACTTTAAAATTTCACCGCTGTTCCCAGTTTTATTATGATGAAAGGCTATGAGAGGTGAAAGAAGATTGTGAGAAGTAAAAGATGTTAAGATTGAGGTGTATATTAGACATTATGCCATTCATGGTTACCTTCAAAAAATTTTTCTGAGTTTAAAAAATACTGAAATGTAAAAAGATGACTTCTCTGCAGCAACTGATTCAAAGAGTAGATTTTGAAATGTTAGAGTAGAAACAGAGTAACATAAGAAGATAGGGAGATGACAGCCTATGGTTTGTAATTTATTCAAATACATCAAGATACTTTAAAAAATCAAAGTACTAATAAAAAGAAGAAGGTCCTGGTACTAGGTTATTCTCAAAGCAAAGAATGTTTAAAATTGATGTGACTTTTTTTTTTCTCATACTCTTTTGACAAATTTTGTTGTTGTTACTGTTATTTTTTACTCTACTATGTTTTAGAAGTCTTGAGGGTAAGCCTCTAGACACCAAATCCCTTTGTTAGTGTAATCTGAAATAGATGTCTAAGAAAGTGGTGTGAAAAAGAGGGGCAATATTGTTTTTGTGCCTTAAAAAATCCAGCAAAAATTTTATTTGCCTAAGTCCTACTTCATAGCATACTTTTCCACTTTCTAGGAAAAAGAAATCAAGCCTTTTCCTTCCACTGAAACATGAAACATTGCTTTTGAAAGACTGGAAGCAACAGACTAAAAATTAAGCAATTGCTGCCAATTAAATCTGTAGTACAGCTGCACTCATTTAAAAAGAGCAGCTGTTGAAGAAATAAAAGTACATTCTCTTCATCAAACTACAAAACATTAAAAAAGCATAGTGACATTTGATTAAACTGATATTTATTAGAGACAGCTCCATATGGCTTTTACACAGATTCTTTAACATAAACACCAGCTTCTCTTTTTACACTAGAATTTCAGAAGTGCATATATCTAAAACAACCAGACACACTTAGCTCTATTTTATCCTTTGAGAACCAATTTCTATTTCGATGTGTTTTATATCCAACCCAGTTTATATATGACTGGGCTTTAATGTTTTGCATTTTTTAACTTGTGTGTTAGAATATGGTCCTCTTCATAAAAAAAACACAGCTCTCTCATTCTCAATTTGTACTTATTTCTTCATCATAAACACCCAAATTAAGTATGATTTGCTCATTTGAAAAAAAAAAAAAAAAGTACTTCTTTAGATACAGAAGGAATATTTTCTAGGACACAGCTTTCTGATTATATTGGAATAAAATATAAATTTCAATATGGGTTAACAATGTTCTCCTTAGGTTTCTCTGGAGTGCAGAAAAAAGTACACATGTGCAATGAATAATAACACAGAAAAAAAAAAAAAAATTCCATTTCCCTTTAAGTAGTATATTATGTAATCAGAAAAGTCAGAGACAATGAGAAATAATTTAGTGCTTTCCATACTTTCCACAGAAAACTATTTGGGAAGAATTTGTTTAATTTTATATATTGACCAGACCACTTTTCTGGAGACTGAATCAGCCACTCAAGCCAGGGAGCTTTTACACCCAGAACTTATCTTTGTGGGAAGATGACAGGAGAGAATTCTTCATAAATACCCCACTCTTCATTGCCCTCCTATAGTTTTTAAGATGAAGTGAATTTCTTCTGTACAAATTACTGCTAAAATTAATGGGAAATCAGATAATTCAAAGCAAACATCACAGAAAAGAAAATTATTTCCAAGAGATGGAAAAGACCAAATTAAAGGAATTTAGTCCTAATAGAATTGCAGGACACTTAATTAGTAATAAGACTTTCAATGTCTTATTTCTGAAAAAAATACTTTTATCTTTTTTTTCTTTTAGAAATAACACTTTTACAAGACATGAATGAACAAGCTAAATTATATTATGCCTAGTAGAGACAGCAAAGCATCCATAATCAAAGTATTATTTTAAAATCCTGACTGATATTCTAAATGAGTGATACAGATGTTAAGGAAATAATTTAAGAAGTTTTAAATTCACAAGACCTCTATTAAATGGCTTAATAATATTAAATAAGAAAAAAAAAAAAAGAAAGAAAGCTCTATTGCTTTGACTCAGTGTTTTCCTCTGTAAATTTGTATAATTTGCTATATCATTTTGTAGCTTAGCACTAATTGCCTGGTACCTCCTATTGCTTGGCCATAGATGTATCTCAAAGAAGATCCAAATTCTGCATGTTCTTCCAAAATATAGTAGATAAACATTTGGCCTCACCATAAGAATGTCAAGAACAGATGCACATATTTACATTGCTCTCCCAATAGTCAAGAGAAAAGAACCCAAGATACTTGTCTTTGTCCACAGAAAACACACGTACATATTGACAAATTAAGCTTTTTAATCATTTAGTGACTTCAGGTTTAGATGATCAACCTGTTTGTGTTTGATGTCTTATATACCTATCAACTGCCGTGTAGCACCAGTCAACTTAAAATTTACAATGTTAAAGTATTAACACAAAAAAAATATTTCAAGTGTTGATGTTGTTACATATTGTGGAGTTGACTCTGACTCATAGCGACCATGTACACGGTTTCCACGGAGCACCTGTGAGCCTGAACTGCCAAACCTACCTTGTAGTTGAGTGCTTATCCTAAGGCATGTCACATGACTCCACTGGTGAGTATCTTAGCAATTACAGCTGCAGAAGTCTTTGGACCATGCATCCTCAGCATAATCTAAAATGCTTTCCAATCACAACTTTTGCTAGGCTGGTCCTTAAAAGGAATTTTATCAGTGTGTTCATGTTTGATAAGTTCAAAGAATTAAGCTTTAGACAATATGATCAACCATCAAAATATTTTTCATTAGTAAGTGCCTTTTCTTTTCTTTTAATTCCTAACATTTGTTACATACAGAGAGAAATCAAGAATAATTCTTCAAGTATTGTCCTCAGAAACAGAGGTAGGAGTTGTGCTAATGGTACAAGTGTAAGTCAAAAAGTACTGCTACAAATTTATACAACCTTTTTTAAACAAAAATATCAAAATGTGAAGCTATGGTTTCTCAACACATCAGGTATGTACACTTCTGAAAGTGATACTTCAAACTCTCTAACCATGGTATAACACTGTAGGATAAGCTGACCTTAAGGTCAGCAGTTCAAACTCATCAGCTGCTTCTCAGAAACACTATACAGGGTTGCCATCAGTTGCCAACTTGATGGCACTTAACAACAACAACAATCCTTCCTTCCCCAGACAATTTTGCTTTCTTCAATTTAAACCATATCAAAACAATAAATATGGCATCCTTAAGGTTGGCAACCTTAATGAGATGAATGAAGACACTGTGGCTGAAGTCCAGAAGAAGACAGTAGAAATACCACGGATGCAATAACTACTGGAGTCAGGATCTCACATGATTTGCCATTTTGAATTTTTAGTGACCATCTTGGCTTCAACACACTTTTGTTTGGATAGGTGCCTAAAGCATTGTTGGAAGATCAGCTACCTCAAAGAATTGATCTTTCTATCAGTCTTTTAAACAAGATAGAAGTGAATAGAGATGGTTTTATGGAATTTATCATAACCAGGAACCAGTCTTGGATTTACCAATATGATCCAGAGATCACTAGCCTATTAAAACAATGGCTTCTGAGTGGGTCTGAGTACCCTACATTAGAGTCTGTGCTCATGTCAGCATTTACAGTCTTGTACAAAATCCATGTATCCTTCCAAATGTACTTAATATGCTCAAGACTTTTTGTGTGTGTGTGTGTGGAGTGAAAGACTTGCTATTTTAAAAATAATTAAAATATTCTTGATTTAAAGATTACTTTTTCTTTGCTGTTGGCTGTGTTAACCTTGGGAATGAGACCCTTAAGCAATGCAAACTGCATCCTTTTTGAAAAACATGTTATCCCTCACTTCCTTTTTAACAACTAAAAATGGAGCCTAAAAAGTTCTCCATGATTCATCTATTTCAACAGCTTCCTTTCTCCTTGTCACCAGAGTAAACGATTCTCTCAGAGGTACTCTTCTGCCAGAAGCCACAAGTTTGGCTTCTTGAAATCTCCGAAGTACTCATTTCTCAAATAACTAATTAAAAACAAATAAAATGTGTAAGGCTTAAAGTTTCTACTGATGACTCATGTTCTTCCAAAATAGTCTGTCAACAATAGCAGTGTTCATTATAATGGATTTAAGAGAAAGATAGTTAACTTTAGAAATTGCTCTTCATCTACATTTTTGCTTTGAAGTGCTATTAGGAATAAAAATGGTTTATTCCTGTTGACAGTTTGGTCCATTTTGAGTAAACATGGGATGCCATTTGGAGTCTAGCATGGGAAATTGGGAGGAGCAATGATTCAAAAGAGAATAGTGAGAAAATAAATATACTGATATTTATAATCAAACATAAAGTACACGCAGCCATTTGCATTTATACACCCTTATGAGATCAATGTTTTTGAAACAGTACTCGATCCACAACTCATCATTTTAATCACTACACATACTGCTTTCAATAAGCCATATTTCAATAGTATAGTCCTGGTGTGGCACTGGACCACAAGGGTCAGTTTCAACTCTATATCAGGTCCCTATAAACCAGAACCAACTCAATGGCACTTAACAACGACAACAACACTAATGTAAAAAAGGCTTCTTTTTCTCTGAATCCCAAATCATTTACAAGTCAAAATTTTGACATATATATTTTTGCCTAGATTTCTGGATAGTTGAAAAATCTACCAGTCTTCTGAATTTCATCTTGCCATCTCCTTACCATCATGATAAAAGAGTTAAAAGTACTTATTTGTTGTTGTTAAGTGCTGTTGAGTTGGTTCCAACCCATAGCGACCCTGTATAGGGTTTCCAAGGAGCAGCTGGTGAGCTTGAACCACGAATCTTGCAGTTCAAACGGTTTTACAGTCTGGCGCATTAACCCACAGTGCCACACCAGGACTTATACTGATTTGCCAATGTATACTTTGTGACAGTTTCAACATTTATTAAAATTCACAATTTCTCATGGCCAGATTTCAATACTATTTGTTAAAAAGTTGACATCTAGCTTGGATGGGTTTATGATTTTCAGGTGGTATTGCAATATTCCTCTGGAGAAATAGTTGGGTTATGCTATTCATTCCTATTAAAAAGTTTTTAACTGTTCTCTTAAAAGATAGCCAATACTCTAATATTGTTTTCTGTGCTTCTGTTCATTTGCATTGGTTATGTAGTCCCTGGAATTTTTACAGCTAGCAACCAGCTATCCAGGGTATAACAATTTGTTTCTATCCATGTGGAGCAGAAAAGAATGAAGAAGAGTCAGCAATCAGAAGAAGAAATTTAATGTGTGTCTGGTTAGTTCCATGAGCAACTGCTCCCATTGTTATGGAACTAGAGGGACTGGATAATGTCCAGCTACCATTATACTGAATGTTTTTATTAAAGATTCTTTAACAGATTCCTGATCAAAAGGGTACAGAATATGGGACAAGAATTTCAAATTTTCAGAAGAGTCACTGAGAGTGGATGCAACCTTAAACTGTACCTTGAGATGATCTCTACACTTTACATCTTAAATCAAGTCTCCCTCTGGATCCTCTTTTTTTTTTTTAAAGTTTTTATTATGAATTGAGTGAAAGTTTACAGGGCAGACCGTAAGTTTTACATTCAACAAAGCATATACTTTGTTTCATTACAGTGATTACAATCCCCTCCATGTACCATCAGTTAACAGTATTTCACTCTATTCATTTTAGCTCTTTTTAAAAACAAACACTGAAGTATATATAATAATTTATAGCACCTAAGGGCACATTCTGCAAGCCTGCCTCCTGGCCACCAGCTCTCAGTGCCCTCTTTTCATGAAGCTAGAGTCCTCAGCTGCTTCCTCTCTCCATGTCCCCATCTCTCTCTCCATCTCTAGTGTCACTACTTCTCTGGATATGGTCCCACATTCCACTTGTGTTCTTCTCCCTTGATGGTCCTTGGGCCCTTTGTTTCTGGACTATAAGATTAACTACTCCCCTATTTTTGTTACAAAACTTCTACTTTTACAATCGTGGCAGTTGCAATTAGTCATATTAACATTTACTCACTATTGAATCATAAGAATCTTATCCCCATCTCTTCACCAGACCCACCTAGACAAGATGAAAACTATTCAGTGGGGACTTTATGTTTCCCTGCACAGTTTTAAACTATGCTCCCTCTTGAAAACTTGTAAGCCAGTCACTTCATGCCTTTATGCCCCCTCATTTTAGGTAGCCAATGTCTAAGTTTCCTGTCCACATCTACCCTGTGTACAGAGGGGATAGCATTGATACTTGATGTAAAGACTCCTTCCCTCTCTGACGGTATTTAGAGTTACTGCCTCCATGAGTATAGGTCAAATTCATCAAATTGTAGCAATTCACCCTCGTTTCCTTTATCAAAACTTGTTTTGCTGTTTTTTAAATCTTCCTCTAGTTGAGTTCTGATTATCAAACCATTGAGGCTAGGTCAAATGGGTACTATCTTGTAAGTATGGTTTATCCTTTGTGTCTCTCCTCATTTCCTATCAGCTGGATGCTTCACTTTCAGCTTTAGCCCTCCAGGGCTATGCCCTTGTCCACGGGGCTCAGGTGTCCCAGGTTCTAGATCCTCTTAGAACCAAAGAATGTTGTTGTTGCTGGTTTTAGGTGTCATCCAGTCAGTTCTTTCTGTTATATAGAAGGTGATCATGAGTAGAAGCCAACTTGACAGCAACGAACAAAAACATTTGCTGGCATCCACTTCCCATCATAGCAACCTCAATATAAGGAACTTCTCATTTATACTGACAAGCAAGCCAGCAAACACAAAGAGAAGGGACGAAGCATGTCACATGTTCACCAAGTAATTTAAAAATAAAAGCTTAGGAGACAAGGACCTTCCCCTTATATAATGACAAGTTCATTATACTGAAGTGGCTACGTGTTGCTATGATGCTGGAAGTTATACCACCAGCATTTCAAATACAGCAGGGTCTGCCATGGTGGACAGGTTTCACTGGAGCTTCCAAACTAAAACAAACCAGAAACAAAGGCCTGGTGATCTACTTCTAAAAATGAGTAAAAACATTATGGGTCACACAGAGTATTACCTAACTTGCTGGATTGGAAACATCACCCAGAGAATTCAATAACTGAGGAAGGGCATCATGTTTGGTGAAGCTGAGAACCAGTGAGGACAAAGATGACCTCCAGTAAGATGGGCTGGCACAATCGCCACATTGATGGATATAACATGCTGGTGAATGTGAGAATGGTGCAGGACAAGGCAACAGTTTTGTTCTGTTGTATAAAAGTCTGCGATGAGGCAGAATCGACTTGATGGTAGTTATCAGTTTACCTATTAACTGGCATATCGTTTTTTTGTTTGGTATAGCATTTTCAGAATGAAGAAAATAGTTATTTGTGGTAAAATATTTTACTCCTAGATCTGTTGTTGAAGCTCCAGATTTCTTAGGTGTAATAGTTAGGATTCTGTAGCAATTTGACTAGGCCAGGTTTTCTAATAATTGTTAAGCTGATATATCCTAATTCCCATGGTTATAAAACCTAACACAGGCATAGTTAACTCTATGATGAGTGGCTATGAGCAGACAGTCAACTGAAGGGATGCTTCCTTGGGAGTGTGAGCTGCTCTCAATATAATGCACACATGGGGGAGTGGGATTCACTTTCCCACTGGGGACCTGGAACTCTACAATTGTAAGCCATTTCCTTGATAATAAACATCTCTCTCTCTCTCTCTCTCTCTCTCTATATATATATATATATATACATATACGTATATACGTTTCACTGGTTTTCGTTCTCTAGAAACCCCAGCCTAAGACAACAGCCTACTCGTTTTTGGAAAAATACTTCTTTTTTCCAAAAGATTATCCAATACACTCTGAAATCCTTGGAAACTTGCTTTTCCTTTTTTGACTTCAGTATCAAGGAAGTGTTCACAATATATAGGAAAAAGGAATACCCTTAAAATTTGTCTCAGCTGAAAGTATGTGGATGGAACAAGGGTTACTCCATCTGTATTAAATTCCAGGACAGAATTTGTGGAGATGAAGGTGATTTCTCTTTGCTCTGAGTTTTCCTCATAATCAACAGTAACTTTGTTAGACCAGACAAACTACTGCTCATGTTACTTCATTACTAATGACATAAAGGAATACAGGACATTTAGCAATTATGTTTGTTAATAGTTTTCAAGGTATGGTTTAATCAGTACTGACATTTTCAGCCCACAGATTCAAAACAATTTTATGGAATTTGCCAAAGGTTATAATTTTGTTGGCGTATCTTTTTGCTCTTTGGGGAAGGACTTTTTATATAAACCCCAAGGCTTTTGTGTGAATCCCCTCAGACCTAAGCGTATGTTCAAGATAATCATAACTATCTTCTTAGACAATTTATATAATCAAATGGAATGAATTCCCCTCAGGGCTGAGTGTGTTCTCCTGCAATAATTTTAGAACAGAATAGGAAATAATCAAGGTGAACTAGTGATGAAACTGTTTTTAAGTGCCCATCTTCAGAGTAGAAATACCAATTTATTTTGTCAAAAAAAGCAGGTTCTATTGAATTGTTACTAAACTTTCTATATTAAACATTTTTATATGCTAGTCACAGAAGAAGGGGTCCTCCTGGTGTGGTGCTGAAAGATAAGCACTGGATTGCTAACTGAAATATTGACAGCTCAAACCCACAAGCTGCTCCTTGGAAACCCTATACAGGGTTACCATGAGTTAGAATTGACTTTATAGCACTTAACAACAACCAACAGTGACAGAAAAAATAACAATATTCACTTATCAGCATCAAAATAACCATCAAGTTTATCCAATAAATCTCAACTATCATAAAGCCAAACACTATATGTTGTCATTATGTACCGTCGGTTCCAACCCATAGCAACGCTGTACAGGATTTTTGAGGAGTAACTGGTGAGCTTGAACCACTGACACTGCAGTTCATACTGACTTAGCGGTCCAGTGCATTAACCCACAGAGCTATACCAGGAATCCAAAACACTGTGTAGCACAACACAAATGATCATTTTGGTCTCCTTTTTAGTACCTATGACGAATATTAGAAAGACAAGGATTTTCTTCAGTCTAAGGAAAAGTGTAAATCAATGATAAGTATGTTGCATTAGCATTTTTCTTGTCAGTAGTAGCAACCCTGTGCTAACGCTTTTCTAAATGGTGTCATGAATCTTCAAAACAAGAATAAAAGCCAGCAAACAAAATCTCACTACCTTTATATTGCAAAGGTTAATACATTATTTTAAATGCATATGATAACAAATAACATTTAGCTTAACAAAAATTACCTGATTATAAATTTTATAATAACTTCTACTATGAACATAAACACAAACAGAAGCATTTAAACAATTCTTGTGCTTCGTCTCTTGGTTCTGACTCATCCCTGTTTCTACTTCCATGCTTATCTAGTACCAATTTCTCACATTCCCTGCCAATAGTTCCAAGAATGTCTTCTTTTCAGTTTTTTCAGTGTTTTCAGCCCATTTTAATCACAATTTAAGTCACAAAATCAAAAGAATTTCTTTTATTATATAGCAAGGATACCTTAATCATTACACTAAGCAAAAGGACTACAAAAGACTTTCCTATCCTTTTTTTTTTTCCTTTTTATTTAGATGTTGTCACAGAACATAAGTGATATGGAAAAACAAGTGATTTGTACAAGGATTTATTTGTACAAGATAATGATTTAAATGTGGGAGAAAGAATAAAGATTCAAGAATATGAAAACAAATAAAAATAATACTATACTTTATTATATGCTTATAACAAATAAATATATTTTATGTAAATCTCCTTACATATGACATAAATAGTAAAGGCTAAGGAAAGAAAAATACACCCTCATCCTTAAGTGGCCATTTTTATTTCTCATTTTTGATCAATAGTGAACTAAATAAATCACTAAACAAATTATGCCAGTAATCTGGCCTACCCACATGCATTTAAAAAAAAAATCAAAGAAAACAGCTATTATAAAAGCCATGTTGTTATTGTTAAGTGCCCTCGAGTCAGATCCGACCCATAGCGACCCTACACAGGGTTTCCTGAGGAATGACCGGGGAGCTTGAACCACCGACCTTGCAGTTCAAGTGCCTTTGCAGTCTTGGTGCATTAACCCACAGAGCCTCACCAGGAGTCCATATAATAGGCTAAATAATGACCCAAAATGCAGCCACGACCTAATCCCTGGAGCCTGTGTGAAAAATATTGTATAAAGTAAAATGTAATTTGGCTGGCATGATTAAATTTTGGATTCTTATATTGAAAGATTATCCTTTATTATCTGGCTGAGCCCTAAAGGCCGTCACAAGTGTCTGTATAAGAGAAAAGCAGAGAGAAATCTAAGAACAGAAGAGACAGAAAGCAATGTGAGGGTAGAACAAGAGGGTAAACTGCTGGTTTTAAGATGGAGGAAGAGTCTATGAGCCAATGAATGCAAGGAATGCAACTCTACAGATTGGATAAGGAAACAAATTCTCCCCGAAAGCCTCCAGAGAGACCAAGACCTTGATTTCAGCCCAGTGAAACTGATTTCATATTTCTGCTCTCCAGAAGTGTTAAGATGATAAATGTGTGTTGTTTTAAGCTACTAAGTTTGTGGCAATTTGTTACAGCACTCATAAAAAATGAATATACCCACTTTAAAATTTATAAACACTCTCTTCATTAAAATCACATTAAAAAGGGTGAAATTAAGAGAAAACATTAATAGTGTATATAACTGGAAAAACATACATACCCAAAATATATATTTTTTAACTTTTGTGAAATAATAAACAGACAACCAATAATAAATTGGGCCAAAAACATAAAGAGCAAAAGCAAACAATAAACAGAAACAAATTTTTAAAAATCCATTTTACTAATTGATTATAAACACGAAATAACACTCAGCCTCACTATTAATCATGGACATGAAAATTGAAACCACAGTAAGTTTCATTTTATAGTCATCAGATTTACTGGAATGTAGAACAACTAGCATTCCTACACACTGCTGCAGAGATTGTTTATCATCATTACAACCACTGTGCAATATAGTTTGGTCGTGTCTAGGAAAGCTGGAAATACATATATCCTCTGTCTCAGCAATTTCACAGCTAGATAGACACTTTGGAGAAGTATTTACATATGCACATAAAATTTTATTCTGATTGTTAGATTTGTTGTTGTTGCTAAGTGCCTTCATCTGACTCATAGCTATCCAGTATAGGGTTTCCAAGGCTGTACATCTTTATGGGGGCAGAAAGCCTTATCTTTCTTCCATGGTGGGCTTATCCTACTGCTTGTGGTGCATATTCTAGTGCTTATCCTATAGAGCCATCACTCTTTCCAATTTTTGGATTGTTGTTGTTAAGTGCCACGAGTTAATTCCAACTCATTGCAACCTTGTATAGGGTTTCCAAGGAGCAGCTGGTGAGTTTGAATCACCAACATTGCACTTCATAATGATCTTGCGGTCCAGTGCTTATCCTACAATACTGGGAATAACTCAAAAGATCACAAGTACGAAAATGGGCAGATACGTTGTAGTACAGCTACAAATATCCATATCTGTAGTACAGCTGCAAATATCCATTAGTAATCAGAATGTGGAACATACAAAGCATAAATCAAGGAAAAGTGGAAGTAGTAAAAAATGAAATGAAAGGCTTGAAGACTGATATCCTAAGCATTGTTTTTGTTGTATGCTGTTAAATAGGTTCTTAAAAACAACCCTATATAGGATTCCAAATTGTGGCTAGTGGTTTTCAAGTACTGATTTTGAAGTTAGCAGTCTAGTGCTTATGCTACAGTGCCATATCAGGGCTCTTCCTAGGCATTTGTGAGCTGAAATGGACTGATGTTGACCATTTTGAATTGTACAATCACATGGTCATCTATGCTGGAATAACAAATGGAAGATGAACCACATCACTGTCACTGTCAAAATGGTATTTCATATCAGACCCCTGCTAGCACTTACTATTCTGCAGGAGAAAGCAGTAAGTCTGCTTCTGTAAAGATGATGCAGCCTAAAAACCCTATGGGGGAAGTTCTATAGTGTCTTACAGGGTCTCCATGAGTCAGAATTGACTGGATGGCAAGGGGATTGGGTTTTCTCTTTTTTGTTTTTATGCTGAAGTACAGTAACACACTCTGTGATAGGATAATATCCATACATCTACAAGAAAGACCGGTTAATATGACTATTAACTCAAATTTATGCATTAAACACGAATAGTAAAGATGAAGAAATTTACAAAGTTCACCAACTTCTGTAGTCTGAAATAACGCAAGCATGCAATCAAGATGCACTGATAATTAATGGTGATTGAAATGTGAACATTGGAATGAAGATGAATCAGTAATACTAACATATATGGTCTTGATGATAAAAAAAAAAGTGATATCAGAGATTGCGGACAAAATTCTGTAAGATCAAAGCTTTATTCATTGAAATTTGCCCTTTTTTCACAATATAAATGGTGACAATACATGTGGATCTCACCAAATGGAGTGATAAAAAAAAAAATAATCAACTGTATCTGTTGGTGGAAAAGCTCAATATCATTAGAACAAGGCCAAGGGCCAAGTGCGCAAGACATTAATTGCTCTTGTGAAAGTTCAAATTGAAGCTGAAGAAAATGAAAGCAATCCTTGAGAAAGCTCTGAATTTTGAGACCTAATAGATCTCAAATACAATGATGCAAAATCATTCATCATCATGCAAAATTATAAAGCTGAAACTATTGAATTTGTCAAGAATTTCATTTCACTTGGACATATCATCAATGTCCATGGAAGTAGTCATCAAAAATGGAATATGGATGTTATTCTTTAAACTACACATATTTTGTCTATCTTTTCTCTTCTGTGTGAATAAAATCCACAATCAAAACTTGTTAACAAAAATTCAATGATAAAACTCACCAGGGTTATAGTAGTAGCAAATCAGATACCATTTCTATGATCTACCTATTTAATAATCCATTACTGATTATTGAAACGCTATGCATTACACTTCTTATATGTAGGGCCACATACAATATGTTTGCATAGATGATCACTTAAAAATAAGTCCACTCAGTGACACCAGGGAGGGATGGAGACAGAGACAATGATGTGGACGGATGGAGAAGCAAGGGACACTGGACTCGGGGAAGGAGAGGGGCTGTGTGTTGACGGCACCAGTATAAACATAAAGGCAGTTTACAGTGTGCTTAAGGTGTCATGGTGGCACTGAGGTCAAACATTTTGCTGCTAACCAAAAGGGTGGTAGTTCAAACTCAACAGCTGTACCACAGGAGAAACAAGTGGCAGTCTGTGTCCATAAAGAGTACAGCCTTGAAAACCCTATTAATTTCTATTCTGTCTCATAGGGTCATGATGGATTAGAATCAACTTGATAGCCAGGGGTTTTATGCTCTGCTCCTTTCTGACTATGTTAGTGCTACCAAAAATAATATAAAACAAAAGTCAAATCAGTTGCCATCAAGTTGATTCTGACTCATAGCAACCCAATCTGGCAGAATATAATGACCCACAGGGTTTTCAAGACTGTCTCCCACAAGTGGCTATTACGTTGGAACCACTGATCTTTGTGTTTGAACCTAAGTGCTTAACCACTGTGCCAACTAGACTCACTAGTGTCACACTAGCTGTTCATTATTCTAAGCATTACCTTCCTTTTCCATCTTTAGTGCTAAATATAATAGGCAGTAAGCATATAAAAAGAACTCAATAAATAGTCTGGAAAAAAAAGCCCAGAAAAATAACCTTAAGAATACATATCACATATTATTTTGATACAAGATCTAAAATCATTACTTCTTTATAATATGTTTGTTGTTGCTGTTAAGTGCCGTCGAGTCGGTTCCGACACATAG
>NW_006408604.1:419141-447465 GCF_000296735.1 Chrysochloris asiatica
GATTCGTAACCACTACGCTACCAGAGCTCCTTGTAGAGATCTATAAATCATGGCATGGTGCTGCAAAATAATCACTGGACTACTAACAACAAGGTCAATGGCTCAAACCCACCAGCTGCTCCTCAAAAACTCCATACAGGGTCACTATGAGTCATTTAACAAAACATTTAACAAAAACAACAAAGGAGATTCTAATACGCAGTCAAGGTCGAAAACCACCAGTAGGGAAATTACAAATTAGATTGTTCTTCAACCTAAATGTACCTTAGAAAATCCTATGGAGATACTGAAGAGTTCTGTGCTAGTTGTACCAAAGATCCATTGAATCAATTATCAAGGAATTACCAAAGATCTATTGTTGTTGTTATTAGGCACCCTTGAGTTGGTTACCACTGATAGCGACCCTATGTAAAACAAAACAAAACAAAACACTATCTGGTTCTGTACCACACTCACAATTATTGTTATGTTTGAGCCCATTATTATAGACACTATGTAACTTAATCTCATTGTGGGTCTTTCTATTTTTTGCTGACCCTCTACATTACGTAAATCCTTCTCCAGGGACTTCTTCCTCCTGAAAACCTGTCCAAAGTATGTACAGTGAAGTCTCTCCATTCTTGCTTCTAAGGAGCATTCTGTACGTCATCAAAGACAGATGTGTTTGCTGTTCTTAAAATCCATGGTATATTCAGTAGTCTTTGCCAACATTCTAATTCGAATTCATCAATTCCTCTTTGGTCTTCTTTACTCACTGTTTAGTTTTCATATACATATGATACATAAGGCTATGGTCAGACAAACTTTAGTCCTCAAGGTACCATCTTCGCTCTTTAACATTTAAAATTACTTTTGCAGCAGATTTCCCCAATGAAACATGCCATTTGATTTCTTGACTGCTACTTCCATGGGCATTGGTTGTGGATCCAAGTAAAACAAAATCATTGACAATTTTAATCTTTTTTCCATTTATCATGATGTTACCAATTAGTCCAGCAGTGAGTAATTTTGTTTTCTTTACATTGAGGTGTAAACCATATTGAAGGCTGTAGTCTTTGATTTTCATCAATAAGTACATCAAGTCTGCTAAACTTTCAGCAAGCAAGGTTGAGTCATCTGCAAATCACAGGTTATTAATGTATCTTCCTTCAATCCTGATGCCACATTCTTCTTCATACAGTCCAGTTTCTCAGATTATTTGCTCAGTATACAGACTATGTATGGTGAAAGGATACATCACTGATGCACAGTTTTCCTAGTGCCATCAAGTCGGTTTCGACCCATAGTGACTCTGTATAGGGTTTTCAAGGAGCTAGCTGCTGGTGAGCTTGAACCACCAACCTCGCAGTTCAAATGGCTTTGCAGTCTGGTGCATTAACCCACAGCATCACACCAGGACTCCAAATAAGGCAGTACAGAATGGTTATTTAATAATTTGAGCTTTATAATCACATATTCTAGGTTCAAATCTCTAGTAACAGTGGTCATACTAAAAGTAGAAGACCACAGTGACATCGCCTATTCCCACAATATTTCTCCAAGTAACTAAAAAAAATAGTTGCTGTTGACTCAATCTGCCTTGTGGTGATACTGCGCCCTTCAGAGTAGAACAGTGCATTCTAAGGTTTCCAATTCTGTATTTTTTAATGTAAATCACCAGGTCTTTCTTCTGAGACAACTCTGGATAGACTCAAACCACTAACTTTTCAGTCAGTAGCTGAACACTTAAACATTCATACCACCAAGGGACTCCATCCCTCTTTTCCACTATGTCTCAAAGAACTTCTTAACATACCATCCTCAATCAAGTAAGAACAATGTTCAAGATGAAATCTACTTTCCATCCCTATTCTAAAGACTCCTGCTTTTTGCAAGGAATTCTAGCAGCAAACAAAGCTTTAATGTGTACAAATATACCCACATATACACACAGTTTGGAAAGTTATACAACACAGAAAAAAAAAAAAATCTGAGGTTTGTTAACACATGTGACAAAGATAAAACAAACCAGGAAAGCGATTAAATTTAAGACATGATTTCCAAGAGGAGGTGAAAATGGAAACAAATTCAGAAAAGGAGAGGCAAATTTCCAGAGCAATTATTGGCATAGAAAGTCATTTAGAGATTTCTGAAAGCCCATAAAAGAACAACTCTATATGGGAATAACTGCTTGTCTGCCTTTATTCCCAACACTGACTTTTAACTTCACATTTTGGTGGTGACTGTGTTCCGTGGAGTCGTTTCTGACTCATGGTGTCCCTGTACAGGGTTTCCAAGGCTGTAAATCTTTATGGGAGCAGAACGCCTCATCTTTATCTCGAGGAACAGCTGGTAGTTTCGAACTGCTGACCTTGTGGTTCACAGCGCAATTCATAACCACTACACTACCAGAGCTCCTTGGGAGTACTTAAAATTACAGCACTATAAAGCTGTGTTAAATCGTTTACTCTTGTTTTTACTTCCAAAAGCACTTATTATTTCCTTAACTCATCCAACATAGTATTTCCTTTCAAATGTTACAAAGAATACAATAGACTGTGCCTAAAAATATTATGTTTCTCCAAATATTACTCAATAAGCTACGGGTTTTAAAACATCTGTGTTTACTGAAATTTGTTGGAATTTTGGATATTTTTTAAACTGAAAGAGTTCCTAAATAATTATTATCAAAAATATGCCAACGAGTTGATTCCATCTCACAATGACATAATACAGGGCTTCCAAGGAGCAGCTTGTGGATTTGAACCATCAATCTTGAGGTTAACATAGGATTTGAATGAATTTTTCAAATTTAGAAAGATTCAGAGTTTCTATGCTGAATAAGTACTCTGTAGATGTATGGAGTCCTGGTACTGTTAGATAAGCACGGAGCAAAGAACCACAAGGCCGGCAGTTCAAACTCACAAGTTGCTCTTTAGAAACCCTATACAGGGTCACTATGAGTCAGAACTGACTAGAAGACATTAAACAACCTAAAAGTAACAGGTGAATATTTTAGGATAGTAGCTCTTAAGGCAAATGATTTATGTGAGGGAGGGGTTGAGAAACTAGAAACAAGAAAGCTGGTATGGGACCCTAACAAACAATGACCTGGGGGATGACTGAAATTACAACTAAGTCTGTAGGAATAAGGAAGAATGACCAAATACAAAACTGACAGCATCATGACATTACAGCATACCAAAAGTGAGGGATGATATTGTGGAGGGGAAGCACAGTGGACCTTACAATACCACTAAAGGGAAATTGTCAGTTAGTGTAGCTAGGAAACCCTGAAAATTAGTAACTCCTATAATTGGAGTCCTGGTGTGGCGCTGTGGGTTAATGTGCCAGACTGCAAAGTTGTCGGCAGTTCAAGCTCACCAGCTGCTTCTTGGAAACCCTATACATGGTTGCTATGGGTCTGAACCGACTCGATGGCATTTAACAAAAACATAAGTAACTGTCAAATGGCTTGAAAATTTTTCAGGGTGGAACATGAACAAAGATGCTGCAAAATCAAATAGGAGTTACTAATGATAATGATGTTGGGTAATCTCTTGAGCATTTCTGATTTCTCATATTTTATGATTGCTGATTTTCAAGCATATCATTAAATGGGTTCCAGAGACACTGAATTCCAAGACTTTAGAATTCATTTCCCAGTTCACTGTTACATAGTGAAGACTTAAATAATTAGATCACACTAATGATACACTTAATGACCAAGTGGCAATCTCATAGAGTGCAAAATAAACTATTTAGCAGCCTTTCCTCAAGAGATATTTAACAAAATAACTCCTGCCAGAAAAGATTTTTCAAACTTTGAGAGGATGCTTAGTGGTTCTTCAATCTTTTGTGTGGGGAAGTCATACAAAATTTAATTACATTGCTTGCCAATCCACCACTAACATGCAGAGAACAAACGCTTCTTAAGTGTTCATTTTTAATTCCTCTCAACGGTTGTTGTTGTTGTTGTTGTTAAGTGCCGTCGAGTCGGTTCCGACCCATAGCGACCCTGTACAGGGTTTCCGAGGGTGTAAATCTTTACGGGAGTAGAAAGCCTCATCTTTCTCCCGCGGAGCGGCTGGTAGTTTCGAACCGCTGACCTTAAGGTTCGCAGCCCGATTCGTAACCACTACGCTACCAGAGCTAGTTAGGTTAAAAGTCATGAGAGCAGCAACAGTAAGATAATTCTCTTAAGTTTGGCATGCCGGAAAGTGCAAGATGGTGGAAGGGGAGTACCGAGTGAGATGATCAGGAATCCTGAAACATTAGGCAGTCCATGCTGCCAGTGGAAATTCAATCATCCCCCATCCTTCTTTTAGCTTTCATCATGTAGAATGCACTCTCTTACTATTTTTTTTTTAAGACATCATTTTATTTTTGTTGTTGTTGAGAATATGCACAGCAGAACATACAACAATTCCACAATTTCTAAATGTATGATTCAAGAAGTCTGTGACACTGAACATACTGTTTGAGGTGTATAGCCATTCTAAACATCCCTTTTCCAGTTATTGCTTTCCTATTAGCATCAACTCACTACCCCTAAATTTCCTATCTAAATTTTTGAGTTGCTGTTATCAATGTGAATTCACACAGATACTTCTTAAAAGAATACAGTACATAAGGCATATATGTGATGCTGTAGGTTCAGCACTGGACTACTAAGCACAAGATTGTTGGTTCAAACCCACCAACCACTCCTTGTAAACCCTATACAGGGTTGCTATGAGTGAGACCTGACTCAACCGCTCATAACAACAACAGTTTAGCTAAAACTATCATCTGGTTTTAAGAAAATCTAAGGGGATATTTTTAGCGTAAGGTTTAAAGATTTTCTCAGGACAACAGTTTCAGGGATTTTCCAGACTCTATGGCCCCAGGAAATTCCAGATTCCATGGGAATTTGATATTCTATTGTACATTTTATACCTTTTGATAAGAATTTTTCTGTAGAATCTTGATCAAAATGTTCAGTGATGGTAGCTAGGCACCATCCAGTTCTGTTGGTCTCATGGCAAAAGGGATAACTGTTCATGAACACAGTTAGCCACACATCCTATTTCCTCCTCCTGTTCCAGACTCTCCTCCTTCCTCTGTTGCTCCAGGCAAAGAGAGACCAATTGTACCTTGGCATCGTTCCATAACTCTGATTAGTGGGTACTTACTGTATTCCTGATGCCTTGCCAGGCAATTTATCATTTTATTTAAGCTTTGTCATCAGTCTTATAGATCAATACCTTTAGGGGTGTTTTACAAATGAGAAAATGAGATCCAGAGGGATTAAAAAACTTGCCCAAGACCACAGGCTGTTGTTGTTGGGGGTGCCATTGAGTCACTTCTGACTCATAGCAACCCTATGAGCAGCAGAATGAAACACGGCCTAGTTCTGTATCATCCTTACAATTTCGTCACATTTGACATCACAGACTACTATAGACCATAATCATCTGCCTTCCATATATTTTCAAACAAATAATGAATAATAATAAGCAGCACATATATCAAATGCAAAATATATCATTTAAAAATAGTCATTAAAATGAACAAATATAAAAATTTGATGCAGCTCCCACTATAAAAGGAAATAGTCAGAAAAAACTTGCAAATGGGAAACTAAATGCCATAATGACTGATGAATAGAGTTCAACCCTGCAAGAACAATGCTACTAGCTTAACCTTTAAACAATGCATTTTCTTTGTCTGAGGGACAAAATCACAAAGTTAGCTTGAAAAGGCAGACTTGTTATTAATTTGAATAAGTGTTTCAAGAAATGTTCACCTCCATTGGCCAACACCCACTGTTAGCCTATATAATCAGATTAAACTGAATGTACTAACAATGGTTAAGGAATAATGTCTAAAATCATGTAAAAGGTATCAGAATATGTATTTTCAATATTCCTAATTGTATCATACACTTAGAAAAAATGAGATTTCAATGTTATAAATTTAAAAAAAATTCTGCTTAATATATTCAAAGGCAATTTCCCATGATTTACTTTTACAGATTACTTAATGCTGAAATATCTGTGGCTATATGGCAAAAGAAAGCGTATCAGGAATATAAGAAATCATTATGCAAAGTTTTAGATGTAAGAGTGTTATGGATTATTTGCATAAGGAGCTGGGCTACATCATCTCTATAGGTCATTTAAAAGTAAAATATTCATAAATACACAGATTTAAAATAAATCAGTACTATCATTAATCTTTTTTAAAAATCTTCTGCTTTAAAGAATCACATTCAGAAATACAACATATTAAAAACTATCATTTTAATCACTCTTTGCCATTTCTCCAACCAGAAATTTTTGAAAGATAAACACAACCAATAACTCAGAATTTATGCCTCACAGCTGCCCTCATTTACTCCCAATTAGATAAAAAAATGAATGTACTTATTAAAGTAACACATAGGTCAAGTAGTTCATTAACAACAACAAAAAGAAAACTTTGGAAGATGCATTGAACAAAGACTGTCCACCCAATATCTATAAAAACAAGGAAGATGAACAGCACAGTCTCAAAACCTAATGAAATTTGTGCTCATATCTACAAATTTTGAGTTCAAATAACAGTTTAACCCCCTATTAACTATTAGATGGCAATACATACTTAAGATCTCATTCTACCTTTCAAACTAAAATTCAAAATTGGTGATAGCAAAAGACAGGTACCTTTTAGAACTGGAGCAGGTGTTAATAGTAGAATGAGGAAGAAATATTTATCCTAAATTCAAACTTCTATCGTATACAAAACCACAATCAAATAGTCATAATCATTAACATATTAAGTGACTTCTGTAATCGGATTCCAATACCCATTTGTCAGTTTGTAGTACTGTCATGGCTTGTGCATTGCCATAATGCTGGAAAACATATTACCTGTAGTTCAAATACCAGCAATGTCATCCACGGTAGACAAATTTCAGTAGATCTTTAAAACTAAAAGAGAGTAGAAAGATAGGAATGGCTATCTATCTATGAAAATTGTTGTTGTTGTCGAGTGCTGTCGAGTCAAATCTGACCCATAGTGACCCTGTATAGGGTTTCCAAGGAACAGCTGGTGAGCTTGAACCACCGACCTTACAGTTCAAACAACTTGCAGTCTGGCACATTAATCCACAGCACCACACCTCTGAAAATTAGCCTATGAAAACTTTATAAATGAAAACATAGCATTTATTTGACTCACTTGCTTTGGACACATTTTCAGGATGTATGTCTGGTGAAGTAGAGGGTCAGTGAGGACAAAGGGAGACCCTTGGAGAGAAGGATTGGTACAATAGCCACAGGATAGACTTGACTATGTTGGTATTGTGAGGATGACATAGGTAGGACTAGGCAGTGTTTCCTTTTGTTGTTCATGAAGATGCATAAATTGAAGTTATCTAGATAACTGCTAACAATGACAACTTATTTAGATTGGATTTATTTAGTGTATTACCTTTCGAAAAACAGAGCTAGAAATACACAAAAAATAGACAAAATGGCTTCTTATAAAAAGAGGTAATTATTCTCAAGTCACTATTTAGTTTCAAAATAATTTCTTTAAAAGTACACTGAAAATTAAAGAGAGTATAATTCCAAATACTACTTACAACCATTCACTATATCACACCACAGTTACATAAACACAAGGGGGCTTTGAAAAGTTCATGGGAAAATGGAATAAAAAAGTAATGGAACTGAAAGAAGCCCCTTAATACAAACAGCCTCAGCGTACCTTGTCAGATGGTTCACCAACTAGAAACTTTTTTTTTTTTTAATCTTATTTACTACTTCATTTTACCTAAGTAAAATATGAAAGAAAAACTATTGCTTTCTATACAAGAATTCTTAGCTATTATAGCCCCATTTGATTTTAGATGCTTTCTAAATTTTAATTTTAAAAAATTATAAACATATTTGCTCATGTAACAAAAACTAGTTTTATTCACAGATCATAACTGTCAGTGCAAAGTGTTTGTGTTTTACAGAAGCATCCTGTTTCTTTGCTTGACTTCCAAGAGTTTGGCTGTTAGGAATTGGAATGGGGACAGTTTCCATATTACATAACACAGTTCAGTGTACTGAACAAAGGGTGGGGCTTGAGGACTCCCAGTGATTATCTGGATAGGTCTCTTGGGAACATGCTTTGAAAGAGTCAGAAGAGAGAGTAATAAATGGGCCAGAGGGTCAGGTTTTAACCTGCTGACTTACTTCACTGGCGCTTCACACTTAGCAAAGGCCTCTGCAACATATCCATTTATACATGGTTTCTTTTCTTATTAATCCGACGTTTCAAAAAGGGAGATCTAAGATGAGTACTATTTTTCACACAGATTTGTACTATTTACAATACTTGTCTCATCTAAAATAGTCCAGTAGATAGAGTCTTTCAAGTTCTAAGCAGTAAGAACCACAGAGATACACTCACAAATCGAAGGAACTGTGACAGGATTTTAACAGTGGTAGAATTAAAAATGCTTTCCTTAATGAAAACATAATACTACCTTTTCCTTAAAGAATACATATTACTCTCATAATTAGAAAATATAATATTTGAAAATGCTTTCGGAGAATATTAAAACAATGTGAAAAATAAAAACAAGAATAAAGCTGGTAATCTTTCAGAATCTAAGATGTTTCTCTATATAGATCTGTATAGATCTAGAGATCATTAGCTTTGCTATAAATGCAAATGGAACCTCTTAATACATTTATCATGGGCCTAGGTGATTTGTCATCAAAGAATAAGTTATAATATTATAGTTGTTGTTTTTGTTAAGTGTCATCGAGTTACTTCTGACTCATAGAAACCCTGTATAGAGTTTCTGAGGAGGGGCTGCTGAACTTGAAACACCAACTTTTTGGTTCAAACCAACTTTGCAGTCCAGCATATCAACCCACAGCACCACACCAGGACTCCATAATATCGTGGCTGTGCACTTGTATCATTAAGACAAGCTTCAGCTGAACAACAAACAACATACATGACATTTATGTGAAATTAAAAAATATATTTACAAATTATTTTGACAACATGTTTTATATGATTTATTAGTCCAATGAGGCAAGAAAGGAAAATATAATTATTCCCATTTTATAGATGAAGAAGGGGAGATACAGAGAGAGATCATGTATCTATCTCAAGCTCTTCCAGTGACAAGTTAAACGTCTTTTGGCATCTATTGTTCTTCATACTAGAGCAATTTTGTAGCCTGCAATAGAGCTCTGGTAGTGTAGTGATTACAAATTGGGCTGCGAACCTTAAGGCCAGCAGTTAGAAACTACCAGCCGCTCCGCGGGAGATAGATGAGGCGTTCTGCTCCCGTAAAGATTTACAGCCTCGGAAACCCTGTACAGGGTCGCTATGGGTCGGAAACAACTCGACGGCACTTAACAACAACAACAACAACAACAATAGAAATTATGGAGGATATTGCACTGGACTGCAAGGTCGGTAGTTCATTGGAAACCCTATACAGAGTCTCTGAGGCAGAACTGACTTTATGGCAGTTAACAACAACAACAATCTTCATGTACTTATAGTAAGAATGGAGACTCTTGAAAATATTGGAGGAGGGAAGGAGAGAAGCAATTTGATGGTCAAAGTAATTCCAAAGATGAAAAAGGAGAATAATGTATTATTTACATAGTGTTTACATTGCATTGAGTATTATAAGTAATCTAGAGAGGATTTAAAACATATGGAGGATATGTATAGGTTCTATACAAATACCACGACACTTTATACAAGGGAATGAGCATTCTCAGATTTTGGTATAGGGCAGTGGGGAGAGAGGTGATCTTCCTAATCCCCATAGACACCGAGTGAAAACTGTATAGCAAAGCTGGGGGACTGGTTATGTTGTTTCTTACAGTTCTATCTACCTTGAAAACAAACAAACAAAAAACACCACCTTCTCAAGTTGATTCCAACTCATACAAACCCTAGAGGACAAAGTCAAACTGCTCCATAGGGTTTCCCAGGCTGTAAAGCTTTGTGGAAGTAAACTGTCACATCTTTCTCCCATGGAACCACTAGTAGTTTCAAATGGCTGACTTCTCGGGTAACAGTTGCGGGCTTCATCTACTTTTTGTTGTTGTTGTTAAGTGCCATCAAGTCAGTCCCGACCCACAGTGACCCTCTAGAGGGTTTCCAAGAAGTGACAGGTGAGCTTGAACCACCAACCTTACAATTCAAATCAACTGTGCAGTCTAGCGTATTAACCCACAGCACCACACCAGGACTCCTTATCTACCTTGGTGGTGGTGGTTATGTGCCATGGAGTCGGTTCTGACTCATAGCGACCCTGTACAGGGTTTCCGAGGCTGTAAATCTTTACAGGAGCAGAAAGCTTCATCTTTCTCCCGTGGAATAGCTGATAGTTTCAAACTGCTGACCTTGTGGTTGACAGCTACCTTAGAGCTAATAAAATCTCCTTCCAGATTCAGACTATAGGTTGGACATCCATTATGATCATATGTACAATCTGCTGTATTTTTAAGGGCACATCAGTAGGAAGATGAAAAAGGACCACTCACTTGATGTCATTTTAAAACTACAACCCAGTTCATTCATAAACCAACAAAATTCTCCTAACATACTATGGAATCCTGGTGTGGTGCTATGGGTTACTGTGCTGGATTACAAAGTCGGTTTGAACCACAAGGTCGGTAGTTCAAGCTCACCAACCATTCCTCAGAAATCCTACACAGGGTCACTATGGGTCAGACCCAACTTGAAAGCACTTAACAACAACATAATATAGTCACCTCAATAAGGTTTTTAGAAGTAGAAAGAGAGAGAGAGAGAGAGAGAGAGAGAGAGAGAGAGAGAGAGAGAGAGAGAAGGAAAGAAAGAAATTCAAGATACAAAGGACTATCATTGAAAAAAAATTGAAACCGTGGCAAAGAAAAAAGTAAATCGATGGGTTGGAAAAGTAATGAAATGGAAACGAGGAAATCTACTATCTGAGGCAATCAATAGAGAGGCTGTAGAGAGGCATATTAACAGCCTTGAGGAGGAGCTATCAGGCACTACCCTTTGTACTTTTTCTGACAGCATGGCCAAGTGGTTTACAAATAACAAATACATCCATGTGAAAACACATGTACTGAAAGATGAAAATTCACCAGTGTATTAAAGAAGTGGAGTTTTTTGAAAAAGTAAAATAGCTAGAAATATCTTTGAACAAAAAGATGTCAAGGAACATTAATATTTAATGAACCATAATAGTAAGCATAATGTCTGACTATATAAACAAAGAATTTTGTGAAAAGTTACCGAAAAGATAGGGTCAGGATGCAGAAATTTTAAAAGAAATGAAAATGACCTTTTTAAACGGTAATTTAACATGTTTAATAACTTAATCAGGGTTGTTGTTGTTAAGTAATGTTGAGTCAATCCGACCCATAGTGACCCTGTATAGGGTTTCCAAAGAGCAGCTGGTGAGTTTGAACCACCGACCTTACAGTTCAAATGACTTTGCAGGCTGTGCGCATTAGCCTATAGCACCACGTTAATAAGGGTATAACTTATTAATTCTCTTTAAACATTGTAACATTGCCATAAGACAACTATGGAGAATTTAATTATATTGTTAGTTATTTTTTAACCAACATAATAACTCACAGAAGAAATGTTATAACTTTTACTTTGTCAGAAATAGATTTATACTTGCAGTACTTTTGAATACTTTATACCATTTTTTACTGGTTAGGTTGTAAATTTAGGAAGGATGGATTCCATTCTGATTTAGCAATTATATATGATATCAGACAACATAATTCATATAAAAACATGCTTATATAGAATATTTCACATATGAGCAAAAAAATTAAGACATGCTTATAGGCATGTGTTTGATGTATGTGTTTATAACACACAAAAATACATGAGTCCTCGTGTGATGCTGTGGGTTAATGCGCCAGACTGCAAAGGCGTCTGAACTGCAAGGTCTGCGGCTCAAGCTCATCAGCCGCTCCTTGGAAACCCTACACAGGGTCGCTAGGTTCGGAACCGACTCGATGGCACTTTACAACAACAACAATACCAAAAAATTACACACACACACACACACACACATATATATGTATATATATATATCGTATATACCATAATTCATATATACTTTATTCTATTCACAAGTGAAGTATTGCAATACTATTGTTGTTGGTGTTAAATGCCGTCAAATTGGTGGTCAGCTCAATAGTGATCCTGTACAGGGTTTCCAAGGAGAAGCTGATGGGTTTGAACCACCAATCTTTTGGTTAGTTGTTGGTTGGTTATGTGCCGTGGCATCACTTCCGACTCAGAGCGACCCTGTACAGGGTGGGCTATAAATCTTTACAGGTGCAGAAAGCCTCATCTTTCTCCCACGGAACAGCTGGTAGTTTCGAACTGCTGACCTTGCAGTTCGCAGCCCGATTCGTAACCACTACACTACCAGAGCTCCTTTTTGGTTAGCAGTCCTAAATGAATATAAGGTACACATAAATCTAAGGTCTAAATATAGAATTATTATAGTGTTATTATAAAAAACTAAATAAAATTAATAAATGCCTTTCTCCACATCTACGGTTTAAGCTCACCAGCCAATCCTTGGAATTCTTATACAGGGTCGCTATGGGTCAGAACCAACTCGATGGCACTTAACAACAATTTATATTAGAAATATATTATTATAGGATCTCTTTCTTATATTGCTCTATTTTAGGAGCAGTCCTTCTCCACTCAAACTGATTTTCAAAATATGCCCAGAAATATTATCTCTATCTGAATTTCAAGTTTTTTTTTTTTTTTTAATAAAATAGGCGAATTTCTGGAAATTAACCCATTGATTATTAGCCTTTTACAAAGGTATTAAAAGGCTATCCAGAGAAACAGGTTTTGCCATAACTCAGATCAAGGGCTTGGAGTCCTGGTGTGGCGCTGTGGGCTAATGCTTCAGACTGCAAATTCATTTGAATTGCAAAGTCAGTGGTTCAAGCTCACCACTGCTCCTTGGAAACCCTATACAGGGTCGCTATGGGTCAGAATCAACTCAATGCACTTAAGAACAATAACAACAACAACAGATCAAGGGAGGGAAAGGTCTTTCTAATGGAACACAATTGTTGTTGTTGTTGCTAAACTCTCAGGAGTCAATTCCAAGAAGAAACTGGTGAGTTTTAACTGTAGATCTTATGGTTTCTAATCCAGTGCGTATCCTACAATGTCATACCAGGAGTCCAATGGAACACAATATTCATCCAAACACATAAGCCCTTTGTTTGATTCTTATGGGCAAGGATTTCTTTCTTTTTACCTGTGACTGAGTGCTCCTGTAGGATAATGCACTGGAGCCCAAGGCTGGTTGGAACTGCAAGTTTGGAATTCTATATTCCCCAGCTGCTCCTTGGAAACTGTACATAAAGTTACTATGAGTCAGAATCGACTCAACGGCAATTAATAGCAACAAGTGCTTCTCAGCAAAGAACTAAACAAGCTAGAAAGGATTATTGAAATGTTATATTAAAAAAAAACAAAAAACAAAACAAATAACTACAAGCTACTGAGTCTAACTTCGTGTTTTACTAAGTTTACTACCATACAGTGTTTCTAATAAGTATCCTGTGATCACCCTGTGTCCTTTGAGAAAATCCACTGATTACCCCATTGGAGTCCCCCCAAAAACAGTTACTATAACCTTTGTGCTGACCTCTGTGTCTTGAATTTAACTTGCCCAACAGATCCCCTAAGAAGCCACTGTTTTGATTAGACTTTTTTTTCTTTTTTTGTAAGCATCCTAATGAGACAGACAAGGCGTATTACTGAGAGAACTTGTCTGCAGTCATCTCTGATGGCAGAGACATGTTTAAACCTGCTTTGTCTGAAATAAAAACTATGCATTTTATGAAATGAATTTCCAGTACTAATACTTGTTTCTTACCTCTTATTCCTTTCTCCTTTCAGCCCATAAACTTATATAGATAGAATACATCAAACTGCTCCAACACTGTTGTGAAATGGCATACTTTCTTGACCAGTGGGAGTAGGACTGCTAAAGGGGAAATCACTTCATGTGAAAATATGCAAATAGCTTTTTAAGATTTCTTGGATCTAATCATTAAGGTGGGCAGTTAATTTTATTTATCTTTTTAGAACATATTTTTTCTTCACATATTTTTTTATGAAGCAAAAAATATTTGGTGTTCAAGAGCTAATTTCTTTATCTTTAAAGATGTTACATTGACAGAACTATTCTAGGGATCTATGATGCTTGGATTTAAGAAAGCGTTACATATATAACACAGCTATGTTGTTTTAAGAGCTGCCAGTTGGTTCCAGTTTATAGTAACTTTGTTTCCTCATAGGGTTTTTGATGAGTGGCTGTTAGGTTTGAACTGCCAACATTACTTTTAACAGTCCAGTGCTTATCCTACAGTTCCATACCACAGTTAAGTATATTCTCAGGTAGATTCAAGAGGAGTTATCTGAATGGATTATTCTACCTTCTATCTGCTAGACCTTTCCTCAACACTTTCGACCACATATTTACTTACTTGCCTCTCAGACTACAGGAAAAAAAAGAGAGAAATAAGAAAACGGCAACTAATAAAAAGTATTATTTATGTTAAAGATTAGAAAGCTTACCAATTTAGCATAAACATGCAGATACAACAATATCTTAAAGAAAAGTTACTATTTCTTAGTAAATGTTGAATATCATAACTAACATGAAAGCTTGTTCATGCATATTTTATTCTTATTTAGCAAATATCTGTTGTATGCCTACTATATATGTCAAGAACCCTATTACAAGCCCTGTTCTTAGCAATGAAGAAAAGAAAACCTTCTTATTGAGCTCACTTTCTAAGAGGAATCATATAAAGAAATATACATATGTTAAGTTATGATGGACAATTATATATATATATACACACACACACACATACACACACCATCAGGTAAAGAGAGAGCGATGAGGGTAAGCATGCATGACCTACTTTAAATAAGGTAATATGGGACAGACCCCATGGATGAGGAACATTTGATCAAAGAGTACCAAAAAATAAAGAGATAAAACTATGAGATTTTTGAGAGTAGATTCAAGGCAGAGGAAACAGCAAATACAAAGACCCTGAGGCAAGGGCATATTTATGGGTTCAAACAAGAGCAATGAGTGGATGAGACTAGCACAGAATATGTAATGGGAAAAGCATTAGATGATAAGGTCACTGAGACATAACAGGTAAACAGATCATGGCTGAGCTCACTGCTTGTGTTTAGAACTTTGGATTTATTCTGAATGAGAGAGGAAGCAATTGCAAGGTTGCAAATGAAAAAAAAATGACGTGATTTGCCTACCTTTTAAAAGATTACTTCTCTTTCTGTGTGAGGAATAAACTATATATGAAGAGACAAGGGTGAAAGCAAGCCATTTTTTAGAAGTATATTATGTGGCACTGTAGGACCAGCATGGAACTGCTAACCACAAGTTGGTGGTTCAAACTCACCAGCCATTCTACAGGGTCACTATGAGTCAGTCAGAACCAATTCAATGGCACTTAACAACAACACTGTAATGATTTATGCAAGAGATGATTGAGACAGGTTGGGAACACTGTGTTGTTGTTGTTAAGAATTGTGGAGCTGGTTCCAACTCATAGCGGCCCTGCACAGGATTTCCAAGGCTGTAAATCTTTACGGAAACAGAAAGCCTCATCTTTCTCCTGAAGAACAATTGGTAGTTTTGAACTGCCAACCTTGAGGTTAGCAGCCCAATTTGTAACCATTACACTACCAGAGCTGCTTAGTTGGTAAGAAATGGTGATACTCTAAATATATTTTGAAGTTTGCTGAGATAGGATTTTCTTGGGAGAGCAGATAGATGAAATGTGGGAAATGAGAGAAATAAAGCTAGGAAGGATTACTCCAACTCTATGTCCTGGGCAAATGGAAAAGTATTTTAGGATAATCAATGTGTCAGTGACATGATTTCCTGAATATGAGTCCTATTTACATTCAAACCAAGAACAAAAATAAATCTAACATTTTACAGCCTTTCTTCCCCATCCTCTTTAGTAAAATAAAATGCTTTCCAAATTATTTAGTTCTGCACTACTTTTATAAATCAGGGCTTTGAACTGGTTCATTCCAGTTCAGCCCCCTACTGAGAATTTGCATTCCCACCTCAGATATATGGAATCAGAACTCACAGTATAAAAAGCTCTCCAGGTGATCTTTAAGGTTCACTGTAAGGATCTTGTTAAACTATAGATTCTTACTAAATTTATCTGGGGAGGAAATGCAAATTCTCAGCAGGGGTTTAAAACTGAATGAATTGGCTGGAATTCCTGTGATAAATCATGTATCTCCCTTCCCATTATTTTTGTTGCCTGGTGTAGTGGTTACGAATAGGGCTATGAACTGCAAAGTCAGCAGTTCGAAACTACCAGCGGTTCCGCGGGAGAAAGATGAGGCGTTCTGCTCCCGTTAAGATTTACAGCCTCGGAAACCCTGTACAGGGTCGCTATGAGTCGGAACCCGATTCCACGGAACATAACAACAACAGCAACAACATATGTTTTTATATCAGCAAAATATTAGAACCACTTTTATTATATGTATACTGTAAAATTTCCATCCAAATGACTAAACACAGATCTAGGAAATGAAATCCCATAAGTCTGCTGCCCAATTTCCATAAGGCTGTCTTTGAAACCACTGTATTTACAGATTCAAACCAGTGACATGGGCAATTTTTAAGTAAAAGATCCACCACAAGCAGTATTATTTCAGAAGGTGCCTGAAGACAGAGGTCTTCAAGTCTTTAAAATCTCAATCAAGATAGCTTCAAGGAACACAAGCAGCCCACAGCACCGTCACAAGAAATAGCAATGTCTTCGGCAGGTGAGTAAGGTGTTCATTCCCAAACCGCCTATTCTCTCATCGCCATCATTTAATAATCAAGATAAACTGATGGGAGAAGCCTATCACGGAGTGCAAGCATCAGAAGCCATTCATTGTTAGGGGTCTGGCACATTTCCTTCCCACATGACTGCTGATGTCTGTCATAAAATTAAAACCAAATGATTCTCAGCCCATGATGAGAGAGTGGCTATTTCATGATCTCAACCAGCATTTCTTGATGTAGGAGAAAGATGTGGTGGTCTGTGTCCATAAAGAATATAGCCATTGAAACTGCATGGCGCAGTTCTATTCTCACCTACAGAGCCAGTATGAGTTAGAATAGATTTGATGGTAATGTGTTTGTTGTTTTGATTGACCAGCATTTCCCTCGTGGGTTCTGCAGATCTTTGACCACATAAGATGCTCTTAGACTAAAAATGGGTTCTCTGGTCAAATAAATGTAGAAAATACTCTGCCTTATAGTCCTCCTGTGGTGGTGGTTATGTACCGTGGAGTCACTTCTGACTCACAGCAACCCTGCATAGGGTTTCCAACGCTGTAAGTCTTTATGGGAGCAGAAAGCCTCTTCTTCCCCCAAGGAAAAACCGGGCGCCTTGAACTGCTGACCTTGAGCTTGTCTCCTAACCACTATAAATTTGAAAACTCCTTCATTAAAGGTTCTGTCAAGTACTGTAGTAATTAAACTATTAACTGCTTCAGTAGCATTTCCCAAACATTTTACCAACAAGCAAGGGAAACAAAGGCTTTAACGAGGACAATGAGAAGATGATCATTTAAAGATACACTGTAAGAGAAAACTATTAAAAGTTGTTGATTGATTGAATGACTGACTCAGGGAGGGAGAATAAGATAGCAAATCTAATTCTAAGTCTGAGGGACAGGAATGGAAATAAAGTATATATTCAAACTATTGATTTATAATTACAAAAATATCTTTCATTTCAATTATACTCATCAGCTATTTATTGATTTCTGTGTTCCCAAGATTCAGAAAAGGATGTGGAACAAAGGAAATCACTGTTTGTATTACATGGATATTTGCTGAAAGCAAAGACTAATCAGAATGATATTTACAGGTGTTTTATTGACTATGCAAAGGCATTTGACTTCATGAATCACACAATAAACTATGGATTACACTAGGAGGAATGGGAATTCTAGAGTACTTAATTGTGCTCATGAGGAACCTGTATGTAGACCAAGAGACAGTTAGTTGACTAAAACAAGGAGATACTACATGGTTTAAAATTTAGAAATGTTGGCACGTGGGTTGTATTCTCTCATCATGCTTATTGAATCTGTATGTTCAGCAAGTCACCCAAGAAACTGGATTATAAAAAGAGTGAAGCATCTGGATTGGAGTAAGATTTATTAACAAACTGCAACATGCAGATGATACAACCTTGGTTGCTGAAAGCAAAGAGGACTTAAAATGATTACTGATGATCAAAGACTATATAGCCTTCAGGATGAATTGTAATTCAATGTAAAGAAAACAAAAAGCCTGACAACTGGACCAATTAATAATAACATCTTGATAAATGAAGAAAAGATTCAAGTTGTCAAAGACTTCATTTTGCTTGGATCCACAGTCATCCAAGCAGCAGTCAAGACATCAAGAACACAACATATTGCATTTGGCAAATCTACTGCAAAAAAATCTATTTAAAGGGTTAAAGAGCAAAGAGAGTAATTTGAGGACTAAGGTATGCCTGATTTGAGTCATGACAATTTTCAATCACCTCATATGCATATGAAAGTTGGATAATGAAGAATCAATGCATTTGAATTATGGTGTTGGTGAAGAATGTAGAACATACCATGAACTATCAGAATAACAAACGTGTTTTGTCCGAATGCTCCTTAGAAATGAGTATAGTGAGACTTCTGTTTCTCGTGCTCTCAATATGTTATCAGGACAGACTAGCCTCTGGAAAAGGACATCATGCTTGGTAAAGTGGAAGGTTAGCAATAAAGAGGAAGACCCTCAATGTGATGGACTGACACAGTGGGAACAACAATGGGATGAAATGAGTTAAATGATTATGAGAATCTTGTATGACCAAGCCGTGCTTCCCTCTGCTGTGTACAGACTCACCCTGAGCAGGAACTGACTCAAGGGCACTGAACAACCACATATATCTTTCACTTTCTTCAAGTAAAATATATTTTCAGAATGAATTTTTCACACTTTAAACACAACTCTTAAAATACATTGTTGTGGCACTGACTATAAAAACACGGACACAATTTTGAACAGTGTCACTCAATGATACATACCGAAACTTGAATTGGTGAATATTTTTTGGGCAAATTCTCAACAACAACAAAATGAATGATTTTTTGTAAAAAAAAAAAAAAAGGTTAAGAACATTAAGAAATGGAATAAACTATGAAGTCAAAGAACTAAACAAAATTTCAAAGGGCAGATCAAGAAGAAAGTATAATAATGAATGAAATGTGCAAAGACCTTGAGTTAGAAAATCAAAAGGAAATAACATGCTAAGCATTTTCTCAATCAGAAAGAAGAGAAGAAAAAATTCGAGACTTGAGTTTAAAGATTCTATAGGTATAATACTGATCAACACAGGAAGCATCAAAAGAAGGAAGGAGTACAAAGAGTCACTGTACCAAAAGAATTGATCAATGTTCAACCATTTCAGGAGATAGCATATAATCAATAATAAATGGTATTGAAGGAAGAAGCCCAGGCTTCACTGAAAGCAGTGGCAAAAAAAATAAGCCTCCAGGAATTGATGGAACATCAAGTGAAATGATTCAATAAACAGATGCAGAACTTGGAGGTGCTCACCTCTGTCAAGAAATGCAGAAGTCAGTTACTTGGCCAACAGACTGGAAGAGATTCTCATTGGTGCCTATTCCAAAGAAAGGTGATACAACGCAATGTGGAAATTCTCAAACATTGTCTTTAATATCACATACAAGTAAAATTTTGTTGAAAAATGGTTATAGCAGTTTATAGACAGAGGAGTGCTCCCAATTCAAGCCCATTCCTAAGAGGATGTAGAAGGAGGGATATGATTGGTGATGTCAGGTGGATATTGGCTGCAAGCAAGAATACCACAGAGAGGTTTGCCTGGAGTTTACTGACTACGCAAAGGCTGTGTGAATCAAAACTGACTATGGATAACATGGCAAAGAACAAGAAATCCAGAACACTTAAATGGTGCTCATATGGAACATGATAAAGACCAAGACTTAGTTGTTTGGACTAAACAATGTAACACAGCATTATTGAACATCTCTTTCCGTTCTAAAGCACATCCAACAATATAAAGCACAATAATTGATAATGTATGAATGACACAAAACTCTTTGGTTTGAGGAAGAAAAATGTGGTACTGGAATGTTTGGCTATGTTTTAACTAATAAAATTGTATTTTCTGAAGCAAGTATTAAAATACATTATTGATTTCCTAGCATCAAAAATACAAACTTATGAGAATGAAAAGAAACCACAGACTTGAAGAAAATATTTGCAAAACATATCCCTGATAAAAGTCTTGTATCCATAATATACAAAAGCTTCTTAAAATTCAGTAATAAGAAAATAAACACCTCATTTAGAAACTAAGCAAAACATCTAAAATACCTCACCAAAGAAGATACATTGATAGCAAACAATTACATAAGAACATGCTCATCACCAGATGCTATCAGAAAATTTTAAATAAAAACATAACAATGAGATACTACTATATACGTATTGTTGGTGTTAGGTGACTTTGAGTCACTTCTGACTCAGAGTGACTCTGTATAGAATTTCTGAGGAGTGGCTGGTGAGCTTGAACCACCGACCTTGCTGTTCAAACAAATCTTGAAGTTCAGTACTTATCCTACAATGCCACGCCAGGACTCCATATACCTATTATAGTGGCTAAAATGCAGAAAATGACAACACCAAATACTCAAAATGATGTAGAACAGTATGAATTCTCATTCACTGCCAGTTGGAATGCAAAATGATAGTCACTTTGGAAAACAGTTTTGACAGTTTCTTATAAAGCCAAACATAGGTTTACTAAAAGTCCGGCAATCACACTTCTATGCACTTACTCAAATGAGTTGAAAATGCATACAAATGTTTATAAAGCTTTGTTCATCATAGCCCAAAATTGAAAGCAACCAAGATGTTCTCTAACAAAGTGTGATACATTTACACAATGAAGTGATTAAATGAAATGAACTAGCAAACTACAAAATGACATGAAAGAAACTTAAATATTTATTGCTAGATGAAAGAAGCCAGTCTAAGAAACTTATATATTGTACAATTTCAACTATATGCCTTCTGGAAAAGGCTAAACTGTAAAGACAGTAGAAAAAGTGGATTTGAGGGACTCAGGGAGACAGAAGAAGATTGAATAGGTAAATTAGAGCATTGAAACTGTTCATTAGAAAATACAGTTGACTCTGTCTTTAAAACATCTCCCAAATCTTTCCACTACCTTCATTGCCACCTTTATCTAAGTTACCACTTTCTCCTACCTGGCTAGTTTGCAAGTACCTACGCCCTCACATGCTTGATAAAGTGGATTGCCATCATAGTCACAACAACATGCACAGACATGATGAAGACTATGAGGATGCTGCAGGTCCAGTCTACGTTCCATGTTACACTTCTGAAGAGCAAGTCAGATAGCATTACTCTTTAGTGATGTCACATTGTGATCAGAATAAAGTCAAGACCTTCAACATGCCATAATGTTCTTCATGGTGTGTCCCCTTCTGCCTCTATGCCCTCTTGTAAGGCAAGAACTCCTCTGCTCTACCTTCACCTGTGTGATTGAAACCTGCAATTTTCTCTTCCTGGCATTACTCCCAGCCCTGCAAATAAACTCACTCTCTTGCTTTTTTTTTCAGGCAAAGAAGTTAACTGTTCCTTTATCAATTTGATCTTCCCTGACCAATTTCTACAAAACAGCTTGCATGAACTATCACAGAGAGCACTCAACTATCACAGAGAGCACCACAGCTAGCTCAAATTACCATTATAGCACTTACTCTACTTAACAATATAGGATGGGGAAAGAGGAAGGGATCATATGTTCATTGGACCACAAGGCCAGTGATTCAAACAGCAGCTGTTCCTTAAAAACCTTATACACAGTCGCTAGGTGTCAGGATGGACTCAAAGACACTTAACAACAGCATATATGAAAATCAAATTCAAAGCTAAATGCAATATGTTACCTGGTAACCTAAATACTTAGAATAGAATATGGCACATAGCAGACAGTCAACAAATATTTCCTATACGAGAATTATAAGTTCCTTAAAGTATTTATCACCACCCATCTGTCAGTTTGTATACTACGATGACTTGAATGTTGCTGTAAAGTTGGAAGTCATGCCACTAGTATTTCAAATACACGCAGGACCACTTATGACGAACAGGTTTAAACAGCACTTCCAGACTAAGAAACACTAGAAGACCTGATAATATACTTCTGAAAACCAGCCAACTGAAAACCAATTATTACTGCATAACATTTGTCTGATTTACTGGCTTGGACACACCAAGAGGGATAAGTCGTTGGCAGATACCATCATGTTTATTGAGGTAGAGGGCCAGCGGGGGTGAGGGAGAACTTTTGGTGAGATGGGTTGCTACAATAGCTTCAAAGATTGGCGTAAGTCTGCCGATGATTGTGAGGGTGACTCAGGCTCAGGCAATATTTTTTCAGTTGTGCATAAACTGCTATGAGTTTGAATTGACTCAGCGATAGCTATCTATCTAAAAAGTATCAACAGACTAAAAAGAGAACAGGATACACCTGGATCAAGGACAAAATCAAATGATGATGAGGGTACTGTTCAGTTCTGACCACTCACCAACCTTGCTATCAGCCTTATTCCTTATCCAAATGAGAAATTATCTCTGGCGGTTTAATTTCTTGGGAAGTGCTGGATTAGCTATTACAGACATTACAGATGATTACAAGCATACTGAAGAAGTCTGACGCTATCAGAGAACTCTTATTCCTCCTTTGCTTCATCTTAAAGCACTTACTATATTGCTCCTCATGTAGTCAGAACTCAAAAAAACAACAACAACAACAACAAAATGCATAAGCATTTTTCTTTTACCAGAGAAAAAAGAGGAGTAAGGAAGAAAATTTCTTACTATTTGAGTTTATATAATTGGACAAAGGGAAAAGGCAAGTATTTGTTTAAGCAGGAGAGGCAGACTCTCCAAATATTCACAAAACACAAATTCCTAGTTATATTTTGGATAGGAATGGCTTCATTTCAAGCATGAAGGAAAGAAAGGGTGGGTGGAAAATGCTCAAACTATGCTATTTTTAAATTATTTGTTAAGAATGGCTATTTTCCCCTCTGATATTCTAGAACTGCCCAAATGTCTTGTTTCCATTCACTGTTGTCTGGATGCTATCAAAGGCACTGCTCTGAGGTGAGAGGAAGGGATCATATGTTCATCTTCTCACATGCTGCTACCACTGCTGATTTTTTTAAAATGCTTTGTGACCTAGAAAGGAGATGTACGGTATGAATGATGCACGGACTGCAGAGAGCATAGGACGTCATCAGTCTATTTATACCTCCAGGAAGGAAAAAATGAGTCCAGGGCAATGACTCTATACCCCATGGACTGGGTATGAAAAGATCATCTGGAAGAAACAACACAGCGAGGGAAGTATTTTTGCTGTCAGTAATGAAACAGAAGGTGAAGCCATGTTCCCATTTTCCTTCATCTTTCCTAAATTCTATTTGCTTTTAAAGAATTTTAAGTTGACCCCCTGATGTTTCCTACTACTGTGAAAGGCATCCTTAGTCTGAGTTAAAGGCATCGCCACCCAGATTTCAAAAACTGACTTTACTCCATATGTACATGCATTCTCACATTTGGCTAAAGTCTGAATTCATTTGGACACACTAAGTTTTAAGGGAAGTTTTTTAAAAAAAACAAAGTATTTGGAAAAGACTTAACAGATACTTACGTGAGAGGGGAAATGAAAAGATTTATACAGATAAGTACAATATAGTAGACAAATTCTTTTCCTGAGGTATGTAGTGAGTGTCTCTTGAATGGTGATATATTTCCAGGACAAAGCAGGGGAAAAGCCCAGCCCCAGCTGCTAAGACTTATTCTTCATTCTCCAGAAATTTTATTGCTGGGCTTTACCTGTGTTTCTACTGTAAGAAGTATTATGTGAGGCCCAATAGAAATGAGATTCTGAAACGTATTCATTTTGCTCTTTTGTAACCTATTTATTTGTGTAATTTCTCCCAGGTTGCTTTGCTCTTGATTTGTCCTTGGAGATGTTTTATTGGCCATGTTGATAAGCTTGCTGACAGTTGGCTACAATATGAGGTGTTTCCTGAGACTAGAAATCAAGTATCTTCTAGTATAAATTTTATGGATCTATTCAAACCATAACCTGGATTCCATAACAAAATGCAAAATGATTAAATGTGAATATACTCAATGTTCACCTTATAAACACTTGCTTCTATAACTGCTCACATTGTCTCATCATTTCTAAAGCTACACTGAATCAACTAGTATGCTACACTCTTTGTTTACATCTGCTGGGAATTATGTTTGTTTTAATAAACCGTGCATGCCTCGGACTTCATGTTAAGTCATTTAATCACATTTCACTCCTCTTAACAACAACTACAGCAACTCCTACAAGCAGGGTGAGGTTGCATCTTAAGTCTTTGGATTTTAAAAAATAAATGATTTTAATTGTTTACTTTTGCAAACTCACAAAGTAACTTTTGAACCTGGAAATGTTGATGATTTGTTTTCAAACCAAAGGTGATATTTTTCAAAACTTAGTGGCTAAAGAATTAAGTCAATAGACTTAGAATAACAAATTTATTGATTAGACTTCATATAATGTAAATAGACTGCTAATAACCATTGTAACCAAATTATTTTTTTGTGTTTGGCTTATGAACTGAAGAGGTATTCATCTTTGACATTCTAAGTTTATTAAGTACCAGAAAGGAAAAATGGGGGCACGTGAAGGCTTATACATGGGAAAAGGGATTTAATGCACGATAAAATAGTTGGGAGCTTGGGGATAGAGGACAGAGAAAGCAAAACATCTGAAAACTCAGACACAGGTAGCTTGAATTATAGGTACTCAGTAAATATTTGTGGGAATGCAATGACTCCATATGATAAGCACTGGACTGTGAAACACAAGGTCTGCAGTTCGAACCTACCAGCTGCTTGGCAACCAGGGGAAAATGAGGCTTTTTGCTACCACAAAGATTTGAAGGCTCAGAAACCCTACACAGGGTCTTCTATGAGTCAGAACTGACTCAAAGCACTTAGCACCATCTTAACTACTTGATTAATCATATAGTAGAAAGGAAAAGAAATACAATAAGGCTTCAGAAAGCTCATGGCAAAATGGAATTAAAATACAATGGAGTGTATTCATGAACTTTTTGAAGTCCCCTCATATGTTGCTGCATTTGAAATTTCTTCTACATACGCCATAGTATTAAGAATAGGAACTTAATTTTCATGGGTTCAATAATTTAAAATTTTTAAATTTAAAACAAGCATTTTTGTTCTTTAAATTTCTATTATATAAACTAGTACTGCAAGGTTATCTTCTTCTTGTTCTTTTTGCTCCTCCTGATGCCACAAAGAAGATAACTACATGAAGCTGCCTTTTAATGGAGATAAACTTAGCACTGACAAAGGCAGTTGTTCTTTGGGTAGGTCATGGAAATACTCATGCAAGCATTCAAGGAGAGTGTGGGAGAGGCTTGAACAATTTGGTTATTTTTTTTGAGAGGCAGGAAAATGATTTTCCATTTTTAAAAAATCTGCTAGATGAAAAAGCAGACAAACAATACTCATTTATCTTTCAAAAAGGAATTTAATTTTCATAATATAACATTTTTGATGTCTGTATTATATCATAAAATTATTATTATGGTGGTGCAGTGGGTTTAGTGGTAGGATGCGAACTACAAAGTCATTGGTTCAAACTCACCAGTTCTTCAAGAGAAAGATGGGCTGTATCTGTGCCTGTACAGTTTTACAGTGTCGGAAACTCTATGGGCAAGTTCAACTCTGTCCAATATGGTTGCTATGAGTTCAAATCAACTTCATGATAATGGGTGGAGATATTTAATTTTTAACTTTACTAAATCATCTCTTTATAACTTTTATCACAAGTACTGTGAGGCAAAAGAAAGCACATATGAAATAGAAGGAGATATTATTATTAGTGAGCAATAAAAATCTCTCATGGTGTTAACAGCTCAGCAGGTAACTAAAACAAAGTTCAGTACTTCTAACCCAGCAGCTACTCTGTGGATTCTGTGAAGATTTACAGTTTTGGATCTCCTGCTGGAGAAATGTAGTGGGTTAAGTGATAAACTGGTAACCACAAGGTTGGCATTTCAAAGCCATCAGCCTCTCTGAGGGAGAAAGATGAGGCTGTTTACTCTTGCAAAGATTTACAGTCTCAGAAACACCATAGGGAGTTCTACTCTACCCTGCAGGGTCACGATGAGTTGTAAACGACCAGACAGCCATGTTTAGTTTTGACTTGGGTTTGCATGAGTTAACTTAAGGATGTAATTATGGCATAATTACTTGCTGGCATAAATTATTTAGGAAATATCTCATTATTTTCTCAAATGAATAATGGCTGTCAGCATGATCAAACATATAGACATAGAAAAAAGAACTAAAAGAAGTATTGATTTGGTCCAAATATTTTCACTGTACTTTATAAATTTTGAATGATCATCAGTTCCAAAAGAATGAGTGCAGAACTGGTCTTCAATTTCTGATCTTGTAAACACTGCAGTGCTGTTCACATTAAGTATTTCCAATTGTGTCCCACTTTCTTGCCATTCCCTATCCCCTTGATGTTTAGTGAGGTTAGCGAAATGCATGTGACACTAGCAGGAATATTGCAAAGAGACAGTGAGCGATTTACCATGTTTTCTTCCTGGTGTGGTGCTGAAGGATCAGCACTGGACAATGAAGTATAAGGTCTGCAGTTCAAACCCACCAACTGCTCCCTAGGAAATTGTATACTGCGTCATTATGAGTCAGGAGTGACTTGAAGTCATTTAACAACAACAACCTTTTGCTTAGGTGATTGTGGAAACACATGTTAAGAAAAACTTCCTTCAGCCTTGGTCTTGTAGTAATTCTGATGAACAGAGTCTCTCCACCATCCCACAAGGACATACAGTATAAGCAAGGACGTTCTTTTTCTGGTTATAAGCCATGAAAGGTTTTGTGATTATTGTTGCTATTGCAACCAAACTGAGTATATTGGGACTAGTCCACAAATCTAGTTGTTATCACGTCATACACTGGAAGTTTGTTTTAAAAAACTTATATTATATAATTTAAAGTATTTTAATATGTAGTATGTCACAATGAGGAGTCCTGGTGTGGCACTGTGGGATAATGCACTGAAGGGCAAGGTCTGTTTGAACCACAATGTCAGTTGTTTCAAATTCACAAGCTGTTCCTTAGAGAATCCATCCATGAGTCAGAACAGACTTGACTGCACTTAACAACATCACATTGACAACTGGATTGCATTTTGGTATAAACTGCATATGTGGTAATGAATTTTCAAATTGTGCATTAAATAAAAGGGTGAATAAGTACTTCAGTGGTTACCAGGAAATGAGAACAGTGGAGGGGAGTTGAGAAGACCAGAGGTGGAGAAGGATACTTGAGAAGTAATACTAATCCAGGAAAATGTAGAAAAAAATGAGAGGTCAAGATGATTTCAGAGAATGACACACTTTCCAAATGAAGTCACACTGTAAGTATTACTTCTTATTTATGTTTGTATAGCCTCACTACTGTACTTTGGGTTGTGTCTCCTTGAATTGAATTTCAATATTAAATAGTTAATGAAAATAGACCCAACTCCAACATATAATAGACTATAGTTTATTTATATAATACTTCCTTTTATAATACTTTATATTCATAAAATTTCAGAAATAACTAATCCACACAGCTGGTAGTTTTTCTTCTATTACCTATAATCACAACTCCTCTGTCAATTTGTCATTGCAGTGGCTTGTGTGTTGCTGTGATGGTGGTAGCTATGCTGCAGGTATTTTTAACACCAGCAGAGTCACCCATGATGAACAGGTTTAAGCAGAGCTTCCAGATTAAGGCAGACTAGGAAGAAGGAGGAGCATATCATCTCTGAAAGGTGGTTTTGATGTTGTAGTTAAGTGCCATGGTGTCAGTTCCTACTCATTTGTTGTAGTGACCCTGTATAATGTTTTAAAGGAGAAGCTGTGGGTTTCAACTGCAGACCAATGCTTAATCTACAACATCACACCAGGACTTCTGAAATGTGAGCCACTGGAAGCCTTATCAATATTAATGGAAGAATGACTGAAAGTTAAGTGCTGAAAGATAAGGTTCTCA
>NW_006408604.1:448455-450075 GCF_000296735.1 Chrysochloris asiatica
AAAAGAACATTTCAAGACCTATCTTGAAGTACAATGCTGTTTATGATAGGATGATATCCATACACTGCAAGGAAGACCTGTTAATAACACAATTATTCAAACTTATGCATCAACCACTAAAGTCAATGATAATGAAATTCTACCAAATTCTTCAGTCTAAAATTGATAAAATAGTAATCAAAGTACATTGATAACTACTAATCACTGGAATGCAAAGGTTGGAAGTAAAGAGGAAAGATCTGTTGTTGGAAATATGACCTTAGTGATAGAAATAATGCTGGAGATTATATGATAAGATTTTTGCAGGATCAACTACTTATTCATTACAAATATCTTTTTTAAACAACATTAACAGTGATTGTATATGTGGACCTCACCAGATGAAATATGCAGGATTCAAACTGACTATATATGTGAAAAGAGATTATGAATAAGCTCAATATTATCAGCCAACAAAAGGCCAGGGGCGGACTGTGGAACAGATCATTAATTGCTCATATGCAAGTTCAGGCTGATGCTGAAAGCAATGAAAACAAGTCCATAAGAACCAACATATGACCCATATTATATCCCAGCTGAATTTAGACACCACCTCATGAAATGAACTGATGATTAAACACTAATGACTGAATTCAAGAAAATAATATATGAAGAAGCAAAAGGTCATTCAACAAAAAAGACAGGAAAGAAAGAAAAGACGAAAGTATATTTAGGAAAGACTCTGAAACTTGCTCTGCAAGAAATGATGAAGCAAAGGAGTTGAACATAAAATTCAAAAAAACAAAGTAAAGTATTACAATGACATGTGCAAAGACCTGGAATTAAAAAACCAAAAGGGAAGAACACGCTCAGCATTCCTTGAGCTGAAAGAACTGAAGAAACATTTCAAGATTCAGGTTGCAATATTGAATAATTCAATGGGCAAAGCATTGAATGATGAAGGAAACTTCAAAAGAAGAGATGAAAGGAATACACAGAGTCACAGTCTCAAAATCACTGACTTATATTCAACCATTTCAAGAGACATATGATTAAGACCTGAAGGTACTGGAGCAAACAGTCCAAGCTATACAGAAGGCATTGGCAGAAAAAAAAGGATCCAGGAGTTGATGAAAATAAATTTAAATGTTTAAACAAACTGATGAGTGCTGGAGGGGCTCACTCATCTATGCCAAGAAATTTTTAAGAGAGCCACCTGGCCAATGGACTGGAAGAGATCCTTTTTTGTGCCCATTCAAAAGAGAGGTGACCCAGCAGAACACATACGTAATCTAAAAATATCATTAATATCACATGCAAGAAGTTTTTTTTTTTTTTTTTCTGGATATAATTAAAAAAACGGTTGTAGTAGTATATTCCTAGGGAGCTGGCAGAAATTCAGCCTAGATTCAGAAGAGGATGTGAAACAAGGGATTATCATTGCTGATGTCAGATGGATCTTGGCTGAAAGCAGAAAATACCAGAAAAAAATGTTTCCTGTGCTTTATCGACTAGGTAAAGGCATTAAACTGTGTCAATCATAATAAACTATGGATAACATTGAGAAAAATGGGAATTGCAGAACACTTAATTGTGCTTATTAGGAGCCTACCTGAACACACACCATGAAGCTGTGGTTCA
>NW_006408604.1:450735-498107 GCF_000296735.1 Chrysochloris asiatica
TGTTCAGATAATCCAACCTTGCTTGCTGGAGGCAAAGAGAAGTCAAAGAACTTACTAATGAAGACCAAAGACTACAGCCTTCAGTATAGATTGCACCTCAATGTAAAGAAAACAGAAATCCTCACAATTGGACCAATAAATAACATCATGGCAAATGGAGAAAATGTTGATGTCAAAGATTTCATTCGCTTGGGTCTACTGTCAAAACTCATGGAAGCAGTCATCAAGAAATCAAATGATATATTGCACTGGGCAAATCTGTTGCAAAAGACCTCTCTTTAAAGAGCAAAGTTGCCCTTTGAGGAAAAAGATGCTCCTGACTCAGACCATGGTATATAAATCACCTCATATGCGTATGAAAGTTGCACAATGAATAAAGAAGGCCATAGAAGAATCAGTGCATTTGCATTATGGTAGTTTCAAAGAATATTGAAAGTACTATAAAAGGCCAGAAGAACAAACAAATTTGTCTTGGAATAAATACAGCTAGACTGCTACTTAGAAATGAGAATAGTGAGACTTCATTACTTGTACTCAGGACATATTGTCAGGAGGAAAGAGTTTCATAAGAAGGGCATCATATTTGGTAAAGTGAAAGTTCAGAGAAAAAGAGGAAGATCCTCCAATGGGATGGATTAACACAGTGGCAGCAACACTGGACTCAAATATAACAATTGTCAGGATGGTACACGACCGGGCAGTATTTCATTCTATTGTGCACAGAGTCACTAGGAATCAGAATTGACTGGAAGACACCTATCAAATAACATTATAAGCAATCAAAAGTTCAGATATCATAAGTCACTCTAAAATGACATAAAATGTTCTTGAGAAATTCTAAAGGAAAATACTCTTTCTGACCAAACACCCTTAGCTCTTCTATTCCAGAACAGAAAGAGAGGAAAGTTAATTTCCCACAATTGGTCAAATATAATTCTTTACTCCCATTGCTATAAAAATGTCACAAGAAAGATAAGAATCCATATAAACAGTAGACTGCTGAAAAACACTTTGTTTTTTTCTTTTTCTTTTTCCAAATTACACCGCCAAGCAAACTTAGTCTTCTTTGCTAGCCTTTGTTTATGTTGTAGCAGACAAGCATTTAAAAAGTATTGTGTAAGTGACAAGACTTATTGAGAAACAGAATTGCACTTGAAAAGCAACTGGCCCAGAAATTTAATCACTGAAACCTGAAAAACATATGAACCAGCTCAAGCTTCTTTTGTTATGTGAACAAATAAAATCAAAACACTTATAAAACAGAGCTGCTTACCACTCTGATTCCAACTTTTTTGAAATTGCCTTGACTTTTCATCTTCTCTCCATGAAATTTTCACTAGAGTCATCACCAACAACCCAAAGAACATTGAAGTCATCCCACCAATTCCTTTTCTATTATAAGTTACTTGGTATTTAGGGTTTTCTTGAGGGTAAAACCTAAAGGTTAAATCCTTTAAAAATAACTATCTTAAATAAGCTCAAATAGTTGAAAGAAAGCATGGACAAAGAGCTCAAAGGTAGGACAGTAGAATAAACTCAGAGATCCATACCAAGACACTTTATAATCAATCTGTCAAAAGACAAAAACAGAGAGAGAATATTAGAAGCACTGAGATAAACAACTCATTGCATACAAGGGGTCCTCATTAAGATTAAATGCTGACTTCTCAGAAACTTTGGAAGCCACAGAGCAGTGGGAGGATACATTGCAGGTGCTAAAAGTTAAAAAAAAAAAAAAAAAAAAAAAATTAACCTGGCAACACTCTTCTTTAAAATGAGGGTTAACAACAGAGAAGGAAGGAGTTTTCACATCAAGTATCAGTGCTATCCCCACTGTATATAGGGTAGATAGGGAGGGGCAACTTAGACATTGGCTACTTAAAAATGAGAGGCAAGAAAGGTATGAAGTAACAGGCTTTCAAGGTTTCAAGAGGGAGTTTAGTTTAAGAGTGTGTGAGGGAGAAGAGTCCCCACTGAACAGTTTTCATCTTGTCTAGATGGGTCTGGTGAAAAGAGATGGGAATAAGATTCTTATGATTCAATAGTGAATAATTATTATCATGATTAACTGCTACTGTCACAATTGTAAAGGTTAGAAGTTTTGCAACAAAAATAGGGGAGTAGTTAATCTTACAGTCCAGAGGCAGAGGACCCTAAGACCATAGATGGAGAAGACCATAAGCAGAATGTGGGACCCTACCCAGAGAATCAGTGACACCAGAGATGGAGACAGATGGCGACATGGAAAGAGGGAGCAGTTAAGGACTCTAGATTCATGAAAAGAGAGGGACTGAAAGCTGGTGGCCAGGACACAGGCTTGCAAAATGTGCCCTTTGGTGGTTTAAATTATTATATATGCCTGAGTGCTTAAAAAAAGAGAGAGAGAGAGAGAGAAAGAGAGAGAGAGCTAAAATGAATAGAGAGAAATACTGTTAATTGATGGCACATGGAGGGGATATAAATCATTGTAATGAAACAAAGTATATGATTTGTTGAATGTAAAACTGATGATTTGCCCTGTAAACAATTCACAATTAAAAAAAGAAAAAGAAAGTAAAAGCAATAAAATAAGCAACAGCAACACAAAAAAATGAGGGTGAAGATATACTCACACAAACAAAAACCGAGGGAGTTACCAGTAGACCTGCCCTACAGGGAATGCTCAAGAGAGTTCTTCAACATGAAATGAAAGGATATTAAACAGTAACTTGAAGCCATATGAATAAACAAAGGTCCTTGGTAAGGTAAATATATGGGCAAGTAAAAAATCAGTATTATTGTATTTTTATTTTTAGTTTGTGGCACTGTAGGATAAGCACTCAACCACAAGGTCAGTTTGAACCACAAGTTTGGTGGTTCAAATCACTATGAGTCAGAACTGAATTGATAGCACTTTTAACAACACCAACTTTGTGTGTCTCACATGATTTAATATCCAAGAATATAAAATAACTATAAACTCAAGCTATTAAGCATACAAAGGATCCCTGGTAGTACAGTGGATTACTAGTTGGGTTGCTAACCACAAGGTCAGCAGGTCAAATATACCAATCATTACTCAGAAGAAAGGTGAGGCTTTCCGCTCCCATAAAGATTTTCAGCCTCGGAAACCATATACAGGGTCTCTATGAGTTGGAAGCCAACTCAACTGCACACAACCACCATCACCCATTCTGTATATAACATTCAAAGATGTAATTTGGCAAAGATATAAGAAAAGAGCTATATAAGAACAGTAATTTTTATGCTGTTGAAATTAATCAGTTGACAATTTGGAGTTGTATTTTTAAAATGAAAACTAAGCTTTATAAGGAATTCTGATGTGGCACTGTAGGATAAATAATGGACTCTTAACCTCAAGGTTGGCATTTCAAACCCACTGGTTACTCCTCAGAAACCCTAGCTATGAGTCAGAACTGACTCGACAGCACAGAACAACAACATCCCTTGTAAAACTTAAAAGCTGGGCAGAATAAACAGAATAAGCCACCTTAAATTTTCATACTTCACCAGAAATTTTAATTCTTCCAATTTCCACTGCAGAGGCTTTCTCTCACACTTAAGAGAATCCGACTTCAATTAAATTTCTTGAATCTTATTCTGTATTATAATTTTAAAACTAACTTACTTTTAAAAGTAAGCAATAAAAACCCATCAGAAACTATTTGAGTAAAAAATGTAATTACTGATTTTGAAAGTATATTGAAATAGATATGGAAATGATAAATTTATATATAGTTAGCTCATTTAACAGCAATAACAATAACTAAGTGGTTGCAAAAGTAAAACTCTATTAGGTAGATCTGGCTGTCTGTTCCTATTTTTTTTTCCTACCTAACTTATGCAACACACCCTGATGTTTAAAACTATCCTGTCATGGAAAATCTGCCTCTAGGGTGGGGGTAGGGGGTATGTCCCATTTTCTTTTGAAAGTTATGTTTTGAAACAGATAGTTAAAAAATATGATAAATTTTCCTGTACTTTTGAATCATTATTAATTATACACCACAAGACTATACGGTAAAGGTAGGAATGCACATTTAAAGTAAAAAAAAAAAAAAAAAATTAAATATCTTTTTCTACAGTATTTGCAATATTGTTATATCAAAACAGTTTGTCCAGTAACATAAGCAGTCAGCAATACTCAGTGATCTTAGCAGTTTCAAGTGCAAGAAATAATGCATCAAACTAAGTTTTTATTTGGTTCTATTCAATTGGTACTGTAGTAATTTAAAGATTATTAAGAGAAAGTGATACTGACATTGCCTTTCATAAGTGTAAAGAATCAATAACTATGGACCATTATAAAATGTATTAGTTTCTTTTTATGTTGACTAAAAGGTGAGTTGATATGAACTTTATTAAAAACCTCATATTCATTATATGCAAATATTAGGATAAAAATAAATTTATATGATTTTTCTAACTTAGTCTTGGCCTCCCCAACACTGTCTTCTTATATTCAACCTATTCGTTCTGTACTTACTTGTGATAAATGAGACTTTGAAAGTCCTAATGTCATTCTGCAGACAATTATTCCTTACCATTGTTGTTGTTGTTAAGTGCCTTGAAATTGATTCCAATTCATAGCAACCCTGTGTATGGTTTCCAAGGAACAGCTGGTGAGTTTGAACCACTGACCTTGAGATTCAAACTGATTTTGAAGTTGAGTGCTTACCCTAAGGCACCACCCTAGGGTCCCTCATTACCATTTGTTGTTGTTGTTGTTAAGTGCCGTCGAGTCGGTTTCGACCCATAGCGACCCTGTACAGGGTTTCCAAGGGTATAAATCTTTATAGGAGTAGAAAGCCTGATCTTTCTCCCGCGGAGCAGCTGGTAGTTTCAAACCGCTGACCTTAAGGTTCGCAGCCCGATTCGTAACCACTACGCTACCAGAGGCAATACATATACATAGAATAATCATATTTTGTAACATTTTAAGAATTAAATTTTCTAACTTTTGAAGCTAACTTAAGACGGAATACTTTAAGTGACACAAGAATCTAAGAACTAGGGGTCTGGCTCAGCAATTAAAAGACGTTACTGGACTGAAGCAAGGCACATAACCTCTGGACTTCAGATGTGTTACAGGAAATATGCGAACTCTGAGCACATCCTTGTCATATCCTATTTTGTTGGAGACCGCAATCACTGAGATGTTGAGGCCCTGTGTCATGGACGAAAATCCTACACGATGGCCCCACTCAGGATGGCTAGCCAGGGACCCTGAGGGCCCAAGGAAGTGACCTCCGGACATCCCGGGTTCACTGGTTTTTACGAACTCACTGTTGGGCTAGCTCTGTATAATTTTCTTTGATCCTATTATTCATTCTATGCTTTGAACTCCAGTAATTGTAGCTTCTGAGAAAATGGTTTCTTATGTGCCTCTCTTAATGTCTCCACTGTGTTGGAGTGCGTAAGGTTTTGGGAACAAATCTCTCTGAGGAACAAACTCTGGCTACCTGGCAAGCATGGCAAAACTGTTCTTTATCAAGTTATTCAGTTATGTTTAGTAATAATACATGAGCTCTTAGTATCCATGTACAATATTAATATAAAAACCCCTTCTAAAGCCAAGGCTGTAAAAAGTTCCAAAAGGTTTGCTGGGTTTACTCAAAGAGACGCTGGAGAAAATTCCCCCAAGGAATTCACTCAAAGTAGACTGACAAATTCCGGGGTATTGTTCAAGGAATAATAGTGTTGGCCGCCTCAGACTGTCCCCAGGTGCAAACCATTAACCTAGGCATCCTTCTTCCTCCTGCAAGCCTAGGCCAGGTAGCTGAAACAACTGGACTCCTCCCAGACCTTTTGAATCCTTTTCTCACCTTTACCCATGGAAGATTAGGTGCTATAGGTATGTTAATTAGCCTGGAGAAACCTCGAGTCGCTGCCTTAGGATTTGAACCTAAAAAGTAATTTATAACAATTTGCTTGAATTTCTGGAAAATTAAGGATGTTAGATTATTAAGACAATTTGCAATGTATGTTTTAGAATTTGTTCCTGTAAATCATGGTGTCCTGTTTTGAATGGTTAATCACATTTCATTTCCGTACCCTGTCTTAATAATCCCTTTCTTCCTTTGTGTAAAGTTCCTCCCTGAAATAAAAAGGGGGCGCAGACTGAACCCTGTATGCATTATGGTTTGCAGGGCTGTACTTTACTGCCTGTGGTGCCACGATGCCTGTAGTCCAGGGTCTGCCCGCCAGTTTTGCATCCACTCTAGTTTCAGGGTGTCTCTTTGTCTCTCTGGTTGCGTCTTTGTGTGTATTCTTTCTCTATCTCTGTCACCGCCAGATCTCCCTGCTTTGTGAACCAAACTCCCCTGTAGAGGCAGGACCTCGACACTATTTTATAAAGATATGACAGAGAGCTAATTTCCCCAACGTATTCCTACTTTATATTATGTGTATTTGTGTGCACCCTATTTATCTGCACTATATTTTGCTTTGTTTTGTTTTTTTTTAGATGAATGACTTGAACTATTTTTTTCATATATTAATAAAGTGCTTAGTACATTGTCAACATCTGAAAATAATTATTTTTGTGTATTCACATAACCTTGAAATGCTGAGAAATGTATCTGGCTTAAGACCCAGCATGACAGCCATGACAGCTTTGCCTTACCATTATATACATCAGGCTTGTTTTAAAAGGGAGGAATTACTATGTGACCAAAGTCTTACAGTAAATACTCAAAAGCTGGTTGAGTTGGACTGAAATCTTAGGAAGTTGAACACCTGTGGGGAAAGAGCTCCCTTAAAAGAGAAATGGGGTAAATTGATTAACTCTGGAGAAAATAAACTAATTCTTGTCAGAGATAAGCTCTATATCTTTTCTAGAAGGAGTCAGACATAGGATACTCCAAAATAATGCTTAAAGTCCTCAACAGATAAGTCTGCTTTAGAAGACAACTCTAATGAAATGATTACCTGCTTTGATGGGTAGCAATTTAGTTAATTTCAAACTTGGAACTATAGGCTCATAAGGAAGTCTACAATCATAAAATGTAAACTGAGTGAGTACAAGTCTCTAGTTTCAACTTTTACCCAAGCATCTATATTATTACTTGCAGAGGATGGGAGGGGTACATTCTGTATTTACTGAACAATTGAATGAAGTCTGAATCAAACACAACACTGATTCCTAAATGCTGTCCATGACAAAGTTTGCACTAAAATGCAGCAAATTTGGAAGAAGTAAACTTAGTAAATTTGTCATTATCTACCTAATAATTCTAGTTTTGTTACTAGTGCAGTCCAGATATGAAGTTAATCCTCAAAAGAATCACATGGCATGCAGTGCAGGTATTCCCCTACTCAAGTACTGGGCATAACAGAAAAGTATTTAAAATTTTACCCAGGACCCTAGACAGAAGGGAAATAAAAATGGGAGAAGGAACAAAGTCACAATAATTGTGGTGGCAGAGGAGAAACGACCATAAATGAGATCACCTTTCCTGTAATGAACAATACTGCTCTAAGGGGAATGCTATTTCAGTTTTATCTAAAACTAAATGTAGCTAGGTTAAAAGTGAGGACCAATTTGCTAAGGCATCGAAGAGATTTAAGTCTTAGATCTAGAACTAATTTCTTCTCTTAAATATGCACACTATCTTAAGAAATGAAGTCTCTGTTGGTCTCAGTTGACAGCACTCTTCCCTTCGACAAATGAAAACAATAAGATAATTTATAAAACACCCTGTGCTTCAGAGATTAGATGTCTGGTGGAATTTAGAACAAGCAAAGTAAAGCAGCATTATTCACTACCCTCAGAGAGCAAAGGTGACTAGAAACCAGAATCCAAAAGATGAAAACATACTTATCTCCTGATAAATTGCTATTCCTTATGACCACATCTCCCTCTTCCCTAATCTCAGACACTATAACCGTCAGTCATTTTTAGTCTGTTATTGCAATATGAAAAGTTTGAGTTAAGCACGGTAAAAGTCTTGGGAAAAAAACATTCTTGTACACTGGTGGGCTCAGGGGACAGATAATGGGATATGAACCTTTCACCCCTAAAATGGTTCCTTGGGAACAACCAGCAGCCTGTTTTTATCACTATAAATCCCTCCCCCCGATTCCCCACAGGTGGTGGAAAAGCATTTAGCAGGCAGCTGTAACCAATGCACACATCTCTGCAACACTACAGGGTCCTTTGAAATGATTGGAGTCATTTTAGATATCTGTCAACCTCTTGACTAGGAAACTTTGCATAGTAGTGTCATGGGGATTTTGTTTAAATTCAGAGTTCAGTAGTCTACGGTCCAGCCTGAGATCTACATTTCTCAAAATTTGTAAAGTGATGCTTATATTGTTGGATCACTGATTTCACTGTAAGGGACAAGGCTTTAGTCCACCTTTATTTACATAATATTAGAAGAATTATATAATAAAAATTCCTCCCCACCCCAAAATTTCACTCTTGCCCATCAGGTACAATACCAGTAATACAAAACTAAAATAAGAGTTGGGAGAGAATAAAGTAAACTTCAGCTTCTCTTATTTAACTTCTTTGCCTAGATCCAACATTGAATTGTATCAAGAAAGGTTAGAACATGTTTATAGTCTCAGATCTGATCCTTTGCAGGTTTGTGTTTACACTACAATATAGCTGTGCATTACACATGTGATCCTTGCAATCGCTGTGAGCTAAGTAGGACAGAAATGATCACTATTTTACAAAATGAGAAAACAACTGATCTGAGAGAACGAGTGAGTTTAAGCTATTTACTCATGTTCTCATCACTGGTAGGAGTTACACACAGGAATCATATTCAGGTTACTTAGACCCCCAAATCTATAGTCTGCCCACTATAACAGTAACAGCGCATTTTGCATCACTCATCTTTCCCCACCTTCTAGATGAGTTTTCTTTGATATCTTTACACTATTATTCCAGAAATTGCACAGCAAACAAACAAAAAAAAAGGAATGTGTATTTTTGTTTAGAGTTCAACATTTTAGTTTGTACCCTAAAGGAGTTGTGATTTGTTTTGTAATATGGAAGATAAACCTAACATCCCTTAAATATATAGCTGAACAGAATAACTAGGATTCTCAAGATTTGATTCATCAGTGGAAAGATATTTTTATTCAACAAGTGAAAATACTTCACAATCAAGAATACCAAATTGACTCCACAGCAACAAGGGAGGTGACTTAGTAATTAGGTGCTGTTGACTTGGTTCTGACTCAGAGCGACCCTATCCCCTATAACAGAGTGAGAAATGAGAAATACCACCTATTTTTACCATTCTCATAATAGACTGTTTATGGAGTGTGCACTTAACAAACTTCATGTCCTTAAGACTTTATTTCCTGCTACACCCCCAGTGTCCTCCAGAAAAATGTACTCCATAAATACTTTTTGGCACTGTAGGATAATCACTAGACTGGTAGCCACAAGGTCAGTAGTTCAAACCCACCAGCCCCTCTGTGAAACCCTATATTGGCTGGCAAAATGTTGGAAACAACTGGAAGGCACACAACAACAACAATTATAATAAACATACACAATGTGATAAATGTAAATATTTGTTTTAATATGTGATAGATTCATTTATTACAAGTAGACTCCTTTCAAATTAAATATTGTTATGGAATGTTAAGTCTCTGGCAGAACTAGAGACACTTTGAAATTTCCAAACTAACTAAAATGACTCTTTTGATGCTCTTTTGTCTTCCCAATACAATAAATCTTATTATCCATAAACTCTTTATTGAATCAAATAAGAGAAAGCAGGCCAATGGCTCAAGTTTAGTTCAATCCTACCCCTCACTGTACTGTGCAAATTTAATTTGTAATGTTCTTTCAGATCTTGGCCCAACCAGCATTTCATGGCAGAAGTCTACTACAGTCTTTATAACACCATGTACCTTCCTCTCACCAACCTAAAAGGTTTGATACACATACAGATAAAGACACAGACACGCATTTACCTGACTCTCCACTAGACTATATTCCTGAGGGCAAGCATTATGCCTGGTTTTGCTCACAGGTATATCCACCACACCTGCCTGGCCATGATCCTTACAAGGTTTAGGGGCTACTAGAAAACTAGCAAACTTTCTCTAAAAACATTTGTTTCTAAACAGCCTCACTTAACTCCATTCTGACAAGATTAAAGATGAGAATAAAGATTTGATAGATTCTATCCTGACACAACACACCATACAAATTCAGGACTTCTAGGAACTTCCAATGGAAACAATTTAAATTAGCATCACAAATGCATGTTCCCATCCAGGTCCACAGAAGATTGTGTGCGCATGTGGCAGTTATCAGTAAGAATAGGTACCAGACAGAGCTATAGTAAGAAACACTAAACTGAAGTACAGAGCAAAGAATAGATGACCTTCAATATTCAAAACTTGGTTTAAAAAATCAACAAAGATTAAGTACTATTGTGGTATTTTAAAATAACACCAATGTTTCATTATTTTTAACAATGTGAGAGTCTCGTTCTATCTGCATCATGGAATCTAAGGTACCACAAATCAAATATAAGTTAAAAACTGATCCAAAAATGGAAAAAATAAAAACAAAAAAACACCTTATTTTACCACTAGCAATGTTTTGTTCAATACTGATTCAAATGAGATTTAGGTTCATCTAGCAATTTCATCTATACATGCCTTTAGCAAACTACCTATGCTAAGTTTTACTCTGTACAGCCTGTATACAGAAAATAGTCTATAAACTATAAATTTGAAGACAAAATTGTGATAGAGAAGACATCTATGTAGGTACAACGGGCTTCAAACAATTCATGTACAAATTCTATTGTCTTTTAATTTTACTTTCCCATAAACTTTCTGAAGCCCCCTTTTACACATGTACCTTTCCAGTGGTACACTTTTCTCAACTTAACGAAAATTATCATTTCATCTATTATGAAAGTTTTAAAAAATTTACACTTTTTTTTATAATTCTGATACTGAAATGTAATACAGTGTCAATAAAAGATTTATCATATTGAGTTGAGAAGATATTAAACATATATTACAGGCTGTATAAATTGTCCATAAATTAAAAGCTGTTCAGACAGTACTACTAAATGTCAAAATTTTCTTAATTTTTATATGTTTTATATTTTATTTTGTTGGTGGTGAGTATTACACAGAGCACACATCAATTCAACAATTTCTGCACGTACAATTCAGTGATATTGACATTGGTTACATTCTTGGAACAGTACAACCATTTTCAATCTCCTTTTCCTAATTGAAGTTCTGGTGTGGTGTTGTGGGTTAATGCGCCAGACTGCAAAGCATTTTGAACTGTAATGTCGATGGTTCAAGCTCATCAGCTGCTCCTCAGAAACCCTATAAAGGGTCGCTATGGATCAGAACCGACTCGACGACACTGAACAACAACAACAATTAACCAAAGGAGTCCTGGTATGGCGCTGCAGGTTAATGTGCCAGACTGCATGCAGAGCCATTTGAACTGCAAGGTCGGCGGTTCAAGCTCACCAGTTGCTCTTTGGAAACCCTGTACAGGGTAGCTATGGGTCGGAGTCGACTCTATGGCAATTAACAACAACAACAAATTAATTAAAATATGGAGTCCTGGTGTGGTGATGTAGGATAAGCACTGGTCCACTAACCACAAAGTCAGCGTCTCAAACCCATCAGGCACTCCTCTGAAACCCAATAAAATGGTCACTAGGAGCTCTAGTAGCGTAGTGGTTACGAATCGGGCTGCGAACCGCAAGGTCAATAGTTCGAAACTACCAGCTGCTCCGTGAGAGAAAGATGAGGCTTTCTGCTCCCGTAAAGATTTCCAGCCTCAGAAACCCTGTACAGGGTTGCTATGGATCGGAACCGACTCGACGGCACTTAACAACAACATTGAATCAAAACAAGGAGCTCTGGTAGCATAGTGTTTAAAAATCAAGCTGCTAACCTCAACATCAGCAGTTTGAAACAACCAGCCATTCTGTGGGAGAAAGATGAGGCTTTCTGCTCCTGTACAGATTTACAGCCTTGGAAACCCTACGCAGGGTTGCTAAGAGTTGGAATCGACTTCATGGCACACCACCACCGCCACCACCACTATGAATCAGAACTGACTCAATGGCACACTTACAACAAATTAACATGCACTCACTGGCCTCTAAATTTCCTATTTAATCTTTTGAGTTGCTATTGTCAATTTGATCTCATATAGATATTAAAAGATCACAATGCTCAAGCCAGACATTTTTTACTAGCTAAACTAAACTTGTTTGGTTTAAAACAGACTTCAGGGGATATTTTTGGTTTAAGGTTTAAAGATGATTTCAGGATAATTGTTTCAGGGGTTCATCCAGTCTTAATGGCTCCAGAAGTGTGCATTGCATGAGAATTTGAAACTGTCAGGTATTTTTAAACCTTTTGATCAAGATTCTTCTATAAAAAATGGAGACAGAGATGATGACATGGGCAGATGGAGAATCTGGGGATACTGGACTCAAGGATAGAGAGGGGCTGTGTGCTGACAGCTAGGGACCAGGCTTGTGGGGTGTGTACCCTTTGGTTGTTTGATGATGCAAGGAGGGGACTGTAATCATTGCAATGAAATGAAATGCGATAGGATGAATGTAAAACTGATGTTCTCCCATGTAAACCCACATAATTCACAATAAAAACATTAAAAAAATATTCTTCTATAGAATAGGTTATCAAAATTGTCAATAATTTTAGCTGCATAAGGTCGCTATGAGTCTGAATCAACTGGATGGATCCTAACAACATCTCTTACCACAGGTCAGTTTGATCAGGGGTGATCTCATTTACCATTCTAAGAAACTGTTAAGAAAAGGCCATTCAGTCTAATGAGACAACCAGGGCTGCTGGGAAAGCTCTTCCTAACTCTTCATCAAATTGTTATGCTCGAATAAGAGACACAGAAGTATCACACCTGATACCAATTAAGGAGGGAAAAGTCAAGAGAAATCAAGGTAAATGGAGTCAGAATTCTTTGATGAAGTAAACCGAGACCGTCTAGATTTTCATTTGTGAGAGAATAAGCTTTTATTAACATATATATCATCTTCAGTTGGATTTTTCTACAACCTATACAGAAAAGCATATTACAAGATGCACAAGATGTAATTATTTAAATAGCTTCAATAATTACAAGAGCCATTATTGAAAACAACTCACCTAAATTTCAAGAACAATTTTAAATGGCAAATAGCATGGCACCAAGTTGAAATTGCTTTGGAAATATGGATTTTTTTTTTTTTAATGTGATTCAGAAAGCAGGAGAAGTAAACTAAGGAATTAGGAGTACCCTGAATTCTTACAGAGCCACAACAGGACTCCATTTTTAAAGTACTCAAAGACACGTACTTGCATCCAGTCACAGCCCACTCAATCTCAGCTTTTAAAACTGTTTTCATTCATTCTTAGCAACAGAAATTTATGAATCCTACAGCAATAGTATAATGTCCAATTAAAATAATGTATTAAATGAATACATTTTCTTTCACACGGCCTAAATATGTACAACTGAAAAGATAAGGCACACAAATCATCTTTTATATCATGGTTTCATTTCGTTTATGCTATGCTCCTTAATGGAATTTTAAAGAATTGATATGTCATCTAATACAATGTCTAAACAACAATGTTTGTTTGCTTGTTTTTCCTAACCAGTCACTGTTTAGAAGAACAGGTCCTAACACTTTACCTATCTGATTTAATTTAAACCTCACTCACAACATCTGAAGCATAAGAAAACCATATCAGGAAGGCTAAGGAAATAACTTAAGGTCATGAGATAATAAAATAATTCATCTCCATTATATGACACAGACATCTTCATCCTCTCTAATGAGGACATTTATTTTCTGAAAATGAACCTAAATGGCAGAACATTTCAACAAACAAACAAAATTAATCTATACACACCTGTATGAAGAAACTGATCAGAGCTTGTAATAAATGTTTTTTTATTGATGTTCACTAATTTTTGCTCTTATGAACCTAGTGTCTTACATTGCATGTGAAGAGACAGCATTAGGTAGATTACAGAGAATCTCCCTGAGTCTCATACCATTTGGCCTTCAGTGAGTTGAATAGTGTTGTTGGATGCTGTTAAGTCAGTTCTTTCTAACTCCTCGCCACCCTATGTCTATGTACATCAAGATGAAACACTGCCGGTCCTATTGAATCCTCACAATAATTGCTATGATTGAGTCCATGGTTGCAGCCACTATGACAATCCATTTTGTTGAGGGTCTTCCACTATTCCACTGACTCTCTACTTCACCAACCATGATGTCCTTCTCTACAGACTGTTCTCTCGTTTAACATATTGAAAGTATAAGCAAGAAGGCTTGCCATCCTTATTTCTAAGGAGTATTCTGGTGGCACTTCCAAGACTGACTGTTCCTTCTTCTGGCAGTCCATGGTGTATTCAATATCCTTTGTCAATACCATGATTCCAAGGCATCAATTCTGTTTTCCTTACTCATTGTTCAGCTTTTGAGTGTGTGTAAGACAAAATACCAAGGCTTGGGTTGGCATACTGTCACTGATCTTAGTCATTAACATGACATATTGTTTTTTTTTAAAAAAAAAACATTTTAAAGCAGTCTCTCGCAGCAGATTTCCATAATGCAATAAGTGCTTTGATACATTGACTGTTGATTCCATGGGTGATGATTTTGGATCCAAGTCAATGAAATCCTTGACAACTTCAACACTTTCTCTACTTATCATAACATGCATTATCGGTCCAGTTGTGAGGATTTTTTAAATTAATATGTAACCCTCACTGAAGGTTTGATATTTATCAGTAAGTGCTTCATTCAGTATCATCACTCAGGTTGTTAATGCACCTTCCACCAATACTAATGCCAAATTCTTCTTCATACAGCCCAGCGACTTGGAATATTTGCTCAATATACAGACTAATTAAGTATGTTGAAAGGATACACCCCTAATTTAAAAAAATTCGTCATTTTAAACAGCATCATATCTCCTGTTTTGTTTGAACTAATGTCTTTTGGTCAATGTACGTTTTACATAAGCTTTTTACATTTAATTTATAATTAAGTGTTCATGAACTTCCATTCTTAGTGTTATGAGCCAAGCATAAAGCTCAATAAAACACATGTAACCATCTTTCTGGCATTCGCTGTTTTCAACCAAGAGCGATCTGGTATCAACAATGATACCTGTCATTTTACATTCTCTTCTGAATCATACTTGAGCTCCTGGTAGTTCCTTGTCAATGTATTCCTGTAATATATTTAAATTATCTTCAGCATTATTTGCTGTTGCTGTTGTTATTAAGTGCCCTGGAGTTGCTTCTAACACATTTGTTGTTGTTGTTAAGTGCCATTGAGTCGATTCCAACCCATAGTGACCCTGTATAGGGTTTCCAAGGAGCAGCTGGTGAGCTTGAACCACCTACCTTGCAGTTCAAATGACTTTGCAGTCTGATGCATTAGCCCACAGCGCCACACAAGTGACCCTGTATAGAGTTTTCATGACTTCAAATATTTCTGGAAACAGAAACCTCATCTTTATCCTGTGGAGCTATTGTTGGCTTGTGGTTCACAGTCCAGTGCTTATATATGAAGCCACAGCACTTCTTCGGCATTTTAGTGTTCCCCTAAATTTTACGCCTACTCCTAACCTCTGAATGCAGCCTTATTAGAAACAGGGTATTTGCAGATATAGTTAATGTATTGAGGTGAGATCAATCAATGCAATAATGTGATAGAGAATGAAGAGATACCCTTGCAAATCAAGAAATAACAAGGATCACTGGCAACTACCAGAGCCTAGGAGAGGGGTTTCTCCCTTAGAGCCTCCAAAAGGAAACAACTCTGCCACTGTCCTGATTTTGATCAACTGGCCTCTTGAATTGTGAGAGAATACAGATAAATTGTTTTAAGCTACCTTATGTTGCAGAAGCTACACAAAACCAAAATATAACCTAACTGCTTTAGAAAGATTTATAGAATTACAAAAAAAAGAGAGAGCAAGAAAGGGAGGAAAAAGCTTACCGATGCAAATTTCATATTAGACTAGTCATTAGAATGGGAAACTAATGTATCTTCCACCAATGAGACAACCTGAGGGGGTCATTGTTACTGAAATGAAAACTGGGAGTATAAATAGAGATTAAAAAAAGAAAAGAAAACGACTTCTAAGAAATCTACTGTCTATTAAATATCATATCAGTAACTGCCACAAAGAAAAAGCCACTTGCCTGGAGATGAGAAATAATGTCAGCTATAATCTTGGACAAAAACTTGGATTTAAGGTGGTTTTCCCACAAAACCTATCCATCTCTGCAAAAGAACAAAGTAATGATAGAAAGAGGTCATAAACATTCCCTACACTACAATAAAATTCTTTCAAGTTCAGTGAAATGATGCTGATATCTATTAAAAGAAGAATGCAAGTGTCCAGAAACTCAGGTAGCAGCCAAAATTTCTAAGCAGTAGCTCATTGCAGTTTGCTAATTTGTGTTTTTTTCCCAGATCTTTCTTTCAGTGTAGTTTTTTACTTGTAAAAAATATAGTAAAGCAATGCCTCCACCTGACTCATGAATGAGAAATTTGGGCAATCATCTCCAAAACAAAATGGACAATTTTCCTTCAGACAAAAGACAAACAATACTAGAACACATACGCTCCATTCCAGGAGTGGCATTTATCAAGAACTAGAGGGTTACAATGAAGCCCAAGGGAGCCCTGGTGTGGCACTGTAGGATAATCACTGGACTGCTAACCACAAGGTAAGCAGTTCAAACTCTCCCTCGGAAATCCTACGCAGAGTCACTATGAGTTGGAACTTACTTAACAACAACATTGTGTTGTTGAGTGTTGTCGAGTCAATTCCAACCCATAGCGACCCTGTGTAGGGTTTTCAAGGAGCAGCTGGTAAGCTTGAGCTGCCAACCTTGCAGTTCAAACAGTTTTGCAGTTTGGCGCATTAATATACAGCACCACACCAGGACTCCTTAACAACAATAAAGAGGGTTATATCAAGTTATTACTATTAGCAAAAATTTACTTGACTTAAGAATAAATGAAATGTCTTCCTAAAGAATGCAAACCAGTTATCATCACATTGATTCTGACTCATGGCAACCCCATGTGTGTTAGAGGAGATAATCTGCTCTGATCATAAAGAAGAAATAGAAGTGGGGATGAAGAAATAAGGCTTGGCAATTAACCACACTTTCAATTAATTGGGCCTGTTGTCAAGATGTTATTGTTGTTAAGTGATGACAAGTCATTTCCAACACATAGTGATCCTGTGTAGGATTTCTGAGGAGAAGCTGGTGGGTCTGAATGTCTGACCTTGTGGTTCAAACCAACCTAGTGGTCCAGTGTTTATCCTACAGTGCCACACCAGGACTGTTTTTCAGATAATACACGGAAATCTCCAAGATTGTAATGCTTGGTGGGTCTTCCATTAAAGGTTGCCACAGGGGGAAATAATTTCATAGCAGGGTATTCAGATGAACTACTGACAGAAGATACAAGTATCTTAAGGATATTAATGTAGGGCATGGAATGTTACAGCCATCAGGATCTTGATTCTATTGCACCTTGTACTACACTAAGAGCAATTTACCCACTAATCTTTGTCAATGCTTAGACATCAAAAGTCCAATGAAGTACCCATTCCTATGAAAGCCCCACACTGCAAATCACTCACAAGATTCAGAAACACCTGGATACACACTAAAAGTTCCTTGGCAGTTTTCAATGCTTTTCAAACTGTACAAGATGATGTGTCAACTGTATACGAATATATATAAGCATACAGACGACAAATCCGGAGTGATATAGGAAAGGTAACTAGTACTTAAAATTTAGAAATACAGGAATTATTATTTTTTCTCCTGTTATTTAGTAAATTCATTGTGTGTGAAATACTTAAACATGCAAAGTACAGATTTCTCAAATGAATACTTTTGTTTTATTTTTTAAGTTTCTACCTTTGAAATGATTTAGACATGTTCTGTTTTCTAAATCTAAATCTGCTTTCTAAATCTTCGATCAGTCCTGTGCTTAAGATGCTTCTTTCAAAGCAATCAGTATCTGCCTTTTCTTGAAAACATTACAGGTATTTAAGCAAAATCATACTTTCCTAAATATTATATAAGCACTGTACATTTAAGGAAAAAAATCCCAGTTTTTTGAAATTGTATTGATAAAATTCAATTGTTATCAATAATGATAAAAGGTAATGAATTGCATTGATAAAATTTAATAAAAGTAAGTCATACTACCACTTAGAAGCTTTTTAGTAATTTTGTTTTTTGTTTCATTTATTTTCTTGGGTGTGGAAGTTGTGCCGCTTAATATATAAACCATCAGGGGACTAATAAGTTATCTAGGAATTCCTGATTATCATGTCTCAAGTACCAAAACCATTGCTATAGAAGTCAGTTTGTGTTACAGAACTCAGCTCCATTAGGTTGTCTCAACTCTAATCTTTTCAGCCGCAGATCAGATGGCCAGTCCCTTTTTCTGCAGCCCCACTGGATAAATTTGAACTGATAATCCTTCGATTGGTAGTCTAGGACAAGTAGTTTGCTCCACTCAGAGGCCTGAGAATCATATACAATGAAGTTAAAATTAAATAAAAATGGTATCAAATTTAACAAATGACTTAAAAGCATTGAGAAAATTTACATAATCACTTCCTTTAACCATTAAGGAAAAGTTGTTGACATCAATTTTGTTTTATCTATCTTGCAACATGCACTGCCTTGGGGTTTTATATATATTATCCCTAATTCTCACCAAAATTTGCAGTAAAGATGTTACAAATATTTTATAAATCAAGAAACAAGGGCTAATGTCCAAGACCATAATACTAGGAACTGGAAAGGGCAAGAACTGAACCCAGTTCTGTACAAAACCAGAGCAGAGCTGAAATCCACACTCTCGTCACACTATCATTTCACTAATCATCATATAAGCACACTGATTGCTCCTGGCCGTTTAAAATGTGAAACACAGATAGTATTCATAACGATACTTCCTTTGCCAAGCTTTGAAATTTCTGTTTTACAGACTTTTTTCATGGTTGAAAGGCTCAGAGTTTTCAAACTTGTTTTATTTCTGCACACTGGGTATAGTCACCTGACTTCATAGGAAAAGGCACTGAACCACAGTACTAGAAATCCTGGCAGTGATCATGACTCAGTCGCTGTTACATGTTTTGAAGCAAGACTCCAAACTATTCTGTGATGAACATCTCTGATTTACAATGAACAATTATAATCTTCCTCTGTGTTTACGATTTTATTAACATGCCTAGCACTTACACAAAAACACTCTCAAAATCTGAGTTAGAAAAGTGAATACGAATCCTAGTATTAGCATGAATTTATTGTTGCCTGAGTGGCAGAGTTGAAAAATGCTAGATTACCTCTCTTTGCGATAATCTGGACAAGGTAAATAATGTGTGAATTCACCAGATGATCCAGAAAAAGGAATAAGAAAAATGCCACTGTGGGCACAATTTACGGAAAGCAATTCATACTCTATTAGGTCAGAAAATTCCAATTGTAGGTTTATGTTTGGTTATATTTTCAAACTGCATGCAATAGATGACTTTTCAAAGTACAGGATCAATCATGGCTGATGAAAATGTCAAGAGAATGATTTGATACTCTTTTGTTTGGGACGGATATTTGAGGATGAAAGTTAAAAAGGTTATTTTGGCTTCAAAAATCAGAAACATTTATTCTTTGCCAAAGAGTAAATCTTATAATGAGCTTTGAAAGACAATGAAACAATCAGCTAAACCTTATATATTTTAATTTTTTTAATCTTTATTTTAAGCAGTTGAGTCATTTTAAAGGAATACGCTACTTTGCTAAAATGCTTTTGTAGAAATATGTTTACTTGAGAAAGCTACACTAGCAAACAGTTAAATACCATATGCTACAAGTCATGGAAAAAAAAGAGTTTAACTACAGTTCACATAAAACTGAGAACTCAAAAGGGAAGGTTATTTTGAAAATGTACACAAATAAATTTTTAAAACATTTTGGGGCATTTCAGAGTTCAAGTCTACAAGCACAAGGCTAAAAACAGCAGATGTTGGCATTTGAGCTCTGTACAAATGCCAAAATAACATAAGGAATCAGCATTTAGGATACATGGGACATGGATCGGACACTTCAATTATTTAGAACAAAATGAGAAATCAAAATTATGATAAACAACAAAACATCATTATTGTTGCTTCATAAGTGCTGCTGAGTGTATTCCAATACATAGCGACCCTGTATATAGTTTCTGAGGAGCATCTGGTGGGTTCGAACCACTGACCTTGTGATTCAAACTGACCTTGAGGTTCAATGCTTATCCTATAGTGCCATGCAAAGTCCATTCCAACTCACTGTGAACCCATGTATGCAGAGTAGAACTGCTAATAGGGATTTCAAGCTGTAATTTTTCATAGGCATATCCAGGCCTTTTTTCTGAAGTGCCTCTCGTTTGGTGGGTTTAAACCAACAACCTTTTAGCTAGTTAGTAGTAGAACACTTGGAGTCCTGGTGTGGCGCTTTAGGATAAGCACTGCACTGCTAACCAAAGGTAAACAGTTCAAACCTTGGAAACTATACAGTCCAAACCAACTCACAGCACCTAACAACAACAATAGTAGAGCTCTTAATTGCTCTGGGCAATCCAGGAATTCCTAAACATCAATGTTATTGTTATGTGCTAGGGAGTTGATTTTGACTTACAGTGTATGCATATGACAGATTAGAACTGTCCCTTAGTGTTTTCTTTACAGAAGCAAATCACCAGGTCTTTCTCCCATGAAGTAGCTTGTTGTTGTTATGTGCCCTCAAGTTGGATGCAACTCATAAGGACCCTATGCACAACAAAACAAAATAAAGCACTGCCTGGTAATCCTGGTAATTCTTGTAATGCTTGAGCACATTGCTACCACCACTGTGCCAATCCATCTAGTTGGGAGTCTTCTTTTTTGCTGACCATCCACTGTACCAAGCATGATGTCCTTCTCCAGGGACTGGCTACTCCTATAATATCTCTGAAGTATGAGAGACAAAGTTTCACCATCCTGGCTTCTAGAGCACATTTTGACTTTATTTCCTCCAACACAAATTTGTACGTTCTTCTGAATCCATGGTACTTTTGATATTCTTCTCTAACACCATAACTCAAATGCATCAATTCTTCTGCAGTTTCCTTATTCACTGTGCAACTTTTACAGGTGTATAAGGATACTGAAAATACCATGGTTAAGGTCAGGAGCACGATACTCCTCAAACTGACATTTTTGCTTTTGAACACTCTAAAGTAGTCTTGTACAGCAGATTTGCTGGATACAAAATGCTATTTGATTTCTTGACTGCTGTTTCTATGAATGTTGATAGTGAATCCAAGCAAAATGAAGTCTTTGATATCTTCAATCTTTTCTCCATTCATCATGGTGTTTGTTGATTCAGTTTCACACATTCCATGTTCCAATTATTAATGGAATTTTGTAGCTTTTTCTCATTTTGTGTTGTGTCTAATCAGCAAATCAAGGTTCCAAAAGCTTTATCCATTTGTGTTATCACAGCCAACTCTACTTTCAGGAGGCAGCTCTTCCCCAGTCACAGCTTGAGTGCTCTCCAACCTGACGGGCTCATCTTCCGGCACCATATCTGAAAATATTCTGATGCGATTCATAATGTTTCAATATCCATTTTCTAGTGCTACCTGACAGTGTCCCACTGTTATTCCTAAGGTTTTCAGTGGCTCAATGTTCAGAAGTTGTCTGCCTCTGTTTCTTCTGAGTCTGTCTTAGTCTGGAAGCACCGCTGAAACCTGTTAACCATGGGTGACCTGCTGCCACTAAAATACCAGTGGCATAGCTTCCAGCATCACAGCAACCTGCAACTCACCACAGTAGAACAAACTGACAGACAAGTGGGGAAGTTGCTAATTAGGTTCAAATGGCCAATCTTTCAGTAAACAGTCTATAGTTTAACCATTCTGCCACTAGGAATCTTTCCTAAACATCAATAACAACCTCAAAAAATTAAACTTGCCCTATCTAATGACTGAATCTAAAGGTATCTACTTTATCTTTTATAATACCTTAGTTCTAAAGTACTTTGTTGTTGTTATGTGCCGTTAGGTGTCAGTAAAGAATTCTTTCAGTACATATTACCTTCTCATTCAAAAGTGAATACTTTATACAATTATTACTTAAGATTATCATCCTACTCTACATGATTACCCACTGCCATTAAATTGATACCAACTCATAGTAACCTTATATTAGGAAGCAGACAATCTCATCTGTCTCCCATGGAGTGGCTGGTGGGTTTGAACTGCTGACCTTGAGGTTAGCAGCCCAGTGCTTAATTGACAGTGCCACCAGGGTTCATTGTCTACAATTTTAGTTGAGTCCAAATAGTTCTTTGCTTAGGAGAACTCATCACTGAGCCCCAAACAAACAGAAGCCAACTATTATACTCAAAACTAAACAGTTTTGAACTTTAAACCAGTCTTCACCGCTCAAGACCCTAGTCTCTAAAATTTATAATAATTTATAAAAGGGCTATCAGCTGCATCACTCTACCTGGGAACAATTAGAACTAAGAATAAAAATATAACAATTAAAAATTTATTTACTTGAATGAATTCAAACTTGAATGAAATCAGAATTCAAACACATAGATGCTTTTTATCCTGCCTATATTCCTGGTGTGGCACTTCAGGATAATGCATTGGACCTCAATGTTGGGTTGAACTACAAGGTCAACAGTTCAAACTTACCAGTCACTCATGGGAATCTCTATACGGGGTCACTATGAGTCAGAACCAAGTTAATGGCAGTACTTAACAACAACAAACATTCACTGAAGGGAGCATTAGTGAAATTATTACACTACCCATTAAATCCTTTTCCTCAGGTATTCTAATGGAAAACTCATGCAGCAGGATCCTAACAAAAGAATAAGAAAGCAATGTCATTTGGCACATCTTCTACAAGTTCCAGTTAAAATACTTGCCTAACAATCTTTTCATCTTTCAGATGAGATGATGTTAAAACAAGATTTTCTTGATAAAGACTCTTTTAATTAAATCCCCTTTTATTGCACTGATACAATTACTTTTAAAATAGAGATACAGAGGAAACAGTTTATAATTTGAACCTATGAATGCATGCTAACTTTTGGATCTATCTAGCCCCATGCATTGGAACATCAAATAAAAAGTACATAGTATTGATGGACAGTCATTCACATACATATCATTTATATATTCCTTTTATCTGTTCATCTGTAAGGTTAAGTAAATAAGTATTGTCACAAAATCATAAAAACCTTTATTAAGCAAAAGTATCAAAATGTGCAGCCATTGTTTCCTGACATTTCCACCATCTAGGTCTATATACCACTGAAGGCAGTGGACGAGGAAACAAAATTCTTGTAGGACAGCCCTTCATACCCAAGAAGAATGTTCAGGAGCACTGTCATGATGGGAAAAATTCCTCAGTTCAACTTTTCTCTTTTTCTCATCAATACAGTTTTCAACTTTCTTAAAACTTCTTAATAATAAGCCCCCATGCACACAGTGTTATCCAAAAAAATCAATCAAAGTTCTTCTCAAGAATCCTGAAAAATAGTCATCAAAACTTTCTGAGTTGATTTCTTTGTGTTAAATTTACCTGGCCCAGTAGATCCTCTCAGATGTCGCTATTTTGATCGAACATTGGTCTCTGGATCATATTGGTAAATCCAAACATCAATCCTGATTACAATTGATTCCATAAAATCCTCTTCATTAGCTTCAATCTTGCTTAAAAGACTAATGGGATGATCAGTTACTTGAGCTAGCTGATCTTTGTGTAAGCCTTTAGACACTGATTGAGCCTAAAGCTTGATTTTTTTTTTTTTACTTAAAATTCAATAAGCCAAACCATGTGAAGTCCCAACTTTAGTAACTATCATATCAATGGCAATTTTATGGTCTTGTTTAGCCAGTTTCTGGACTCAGGCCATAGTTTCTTCATTTGTTGAGGTTGACGGTCTGGCCTCTCTTGGATCATCTTTGAGGTCATCTTGACCTTCCTTTATCTATCTGAAAACTGTTGCATTATGAGAGAGCATTTTTGTAAACTTGTAATAAAGCTTCAATTACTTAGAAATGAGTTGTTCACGTGAGCTTTGTTGAAAATTTGATATTAGCCATGACCTCAGAATTATTTTATTCCATTACATAAACTGATCCTTTTTGCTAAAGATAGCCTAAGACAAGTATATTGTTGAGAGACTTGTCTGTAATTATCCAATGGTATCAGAGATGTGTTTCAGCATGACTGTGAGGAATAAACCTATGTATGTATGAACTTGAACCATATAGAAATAATTTTTCACCTTCCCTCCGCAAGAATAATTTATTTTAGCAGGATCAGAACAAGGCTCTCTTGCAAAGCAGTTGATGAGTTTGAACTACTGAACTTGGGGTCAGCAGCCCAATGTTTAACACTCTGTGCCACTAAAATTCCTTACACAGTTTGACAAAATGAACATAAATGGACTGTATCATCTAACCCATATATAACTTATGTTTGAAGAATGAATCAGCAAAAGGAAAGGATCCCTATAAAACACAGAGGCCATCCCATCAGTCTCTTCTATAATATTGCCTAGTAGTGCACTTTCATTTGGATTTGAAACTCGAAGACAACTCTTAGTGTATTAGTATAGATCTCAAATACTCAATATTTTAAATTCAAAGGTCCACATTTCTGTTCATCTTGATTATAAGCAACTAGAGATCAAGAAAGAGAACAATGACTTTTCTCTGATCATATCTCAACATCATGTAACACTCAATTAGTTTTATCAAACTATTTTTGCTGACATCTAGCTACCTATGTATGTATATATATGTAATTCTTAATAACGTACTTAAGTTAGAAAATTTTCTCAAAATGGGAAGAGACGTAACTCCCTACATTCTTTGACCTATCATTAGATATCAAAATTAAACAAAAGTGATATATGATTATAAAATGTATCAAAACACTTCACAATGGAGTTGAGATAAAGAAGGAAGAAGTCAGGAAAGCACTACAGGAACAATCAAATAAAATAGATACAGCATTGGAAATAATTCAAAACCTACAGACAGAGGTCAAAACAATTAATAATAGAATATCAGAAATAGACAATACACTGAAAGGTCAAAGGAGGAGAAATGAAGAGATAGAAGAGGAAGCAGAACAGCTGTCAGTTTCGAACTGCAAATCTTGCGGTTCACAGCCCAATTCATAACCACTATGCTACCAGAGCTACACCTCTACAAGAGAGAGACAAGTATCCCAATTAAAAAATGGGCACAGGACATGAACAGACAAGGAGGAGATCGAGGCAGCCAACAAACATATGAAGAAATATTCACGATCACTAGACATTAGAGAGATGCAAATCAAAACAAATAATGAGATATGATTTCACACCAGCAATAACAGCAAATTCAAAGCAGTAGAGGAGAATAAATGCTGGAGAGGATGCGTAGAGACTGTGACACGCCTACATTGCTGGTGGGATTGCAAAATGGTCCAACCACTCTGGAAAACAGTATTGCACATCCTCAGAAAGTTAGAAATAGAAATATCTTATGATTCAACAATTCTTCGACTTGGCATTTATTCATAAGAAATACGAGATATAACATGAGTAGATATATGCACACCCATATTCATAATAGCACTATTTACAATAGTAAAAAGATGGAGACAGCCTAAGTGCTGTCTATCAATGGAAGAATGAATAACAAACTGTGGTACATACACACAATGGACTATTATGCTACCTTGAAGAACAACAAGGAAGCTGCAAGCCACCGCGTACCATGGATGAACCTTGAGGACATTATGCTGAGTGAAATTAGTCTGTCACAAAAGGAGAAATACTGCATAGGACCACTACTGTAAAAGACTAAGAAAAAGAACCCACACTAAAGGGGGGGAAATTCTTTGTTGGTTAGCATGGGCTAAGTGGGACAGAGGTAAATAATGATGTATATAAAACCATGGAGCCACAGGGCTCTGAGATACAGGGACAGAGGCAAGGTTTGAATGAGTAAAAGAGGTGAAATAATGTTAAAAAAAAAAAAAAAAAAAAAGAGAGAGACACAGAGACTAGGAAGAAAGGCCTGGTGATCTACTAAAAAAAAAACCAGCCAATGAAAACCCTATGGATCCTAACACAAATTTTCTAATACAACAAGTGAAAAATAGCCCTCTAGGTTGGAAGGCACTTAACTCCAAGTAATGGCATCCCTGTGTGTGTCAGAGTAAAACTGTGCCCACAAGGTTCTCAGTGGATGCTTTTTTCATAAGGAGATCCCACTCATGGTGGCCTTGTGTGTCTCAGAGTAAAACTGTGCTCCACAGGCTTCTCAGTGGATGATTTTTCTTAAGTAGATTCTACTCATGGTGGCCCCATGTGTGTCAGAGTAAAACAGAGCTACACAAACACACAAGCTCATAAGCAGTCATTTAAGGTGCAATTATTAATTAATCACTCCATTTTCAGAGAAAAGAAGAGTGATGATACTTAAACACATATAAAAAGAGTTAGTCCAATGAACTTAGAGACCACATGAACCTCAGTTTCCACAACCAGGAGACCAGAAGAATTCGATTTCTACAGGGCTTGGCTACCACTACCAACTATAGTGAAAGGGATTACCTTAGAAGGTCCTTGATAAAGAACAAGCAAATGTGTAACAAAACTCAGAATCATAATTAAAAAAAAAAAAAAAAAAAAAAAAGGACCAGGCTTACTGACCAGAAACAGAATTGTGGAACCCTAAGAATATGACTTTAGTCCCTGTTCAGGTCTTGCTCCTAAGGTTCAATTTTCAGCAAAGCAATACATTAGTCTATGGGGAAAGAACACGAGTAAAAACTGGGAAAGAAGGAAGAATGGAGAAAAGAAACCCTGGGAGGAACTAAGATAAGTGATGTTACATTGAGGAGACTACAATCAATGAGACGAAGTGAAGTGTATATGATTTGATGTATGTAAAATTGATCATCTATTCTGTAAACCTTCATCTAATTCACAATAGAAAGTTTGAAAACAAAAGTCTTAAAGTTTTACTGAAATTTTCAGGGTTCTAAATTCTTTACCCACCACTCGTCTGTCAGTTTGTTGTACTGCGGTGACTTGTGTATTGCTGTGATTCTGGAAGCTATGCCATGCGTATTTTAAATACCAGCAGGGTCACCCATAGTAGACAGGTTCCAGATGAGTTTCCAGACAAAGACAGACTAGGATGAAGGAGTGACAAACTACTTGTGAATATTTAGTCACTGAAAAACCTTCTGAATAGCAGAGACACACTGTCAGATATAGCGCTGGAAAATGAGCCCCTCAGGTTGGAAGGCACTCAAAATATGACTGGGGAAGAGCTGACTCCTCAAAGTAGAGTTGACCATGATGACGTGAATTGAGTAAAACTCGTGGGAATAAAGCCTGCAGGACCTTCATTTGATGATGGGGCACAACTCAAAATGAAGAGAAACAGCTGTTAACATCCATTAATAATTGGAACATAGAATGTCCAAAATATGAACCTAGGAAAATTGTAAATTGTAAAAAATGAAACAGAATGCATAAACATCAATTCCTTAGACATTAGTGAGTTGAAATGAACTGGTATTGGACATTTTTAATCTGACAACCCCATGGTTTACTACGTGGTTGAAGAGGAATGGTGCTGCATTCATTGTAAAAAAGAACAGATCCAGATCAGTCATGAGGTACAAAGCTGTCTGTGATAGGATAATATCCATGCACCTATAGGGAAGACCAGTTAATATCACTATTATTCAAATTTATGTGCCAAGCACTAAAGCCAGTGAGGAGGAAATAGAAGAATTCTACCAACTTCTTCAACCTGAAATTGATCAACCATTCAATCAAGATGTATTGATCACTACTGATGATTGGAATGTAAGGGTTGGGTGCAAAGAGGAAGGATCAGTAGCTGGAAAATATGGCCTTGGTGATAAAAATGATGCTGGAGATCACATGATAGAATTATTCAAAATCAATGATTTGTTCATTTCAAATATCTTCTTTAGACAGCATAAGAGACAAATATACACATGGACTTCACCAGATGGAATACACAGAAATCAAACTAATTACATCTGTGGAAAAATAAGATGGAAATACTCCATATCATCAACCAAAACAAAGCCAGGGGCAGAATGTGGAAGAGACTATTAATTGCTCATATGCAAATTCAAACTGAAGCTGAAGAAAATGAAAACAAGTCCATGAGAGGCAAAATATGACCTTCAATATATACCACCTGAATTTAGAGATCATCTGAAGAACAGATTTGATACATTAAACACTAAAGACCGAAGACCAGAAGAGTTGTGGGATGACATCAAAAACATATACATGAAGAAAGCAAAAAATCATTAAGAAGGCAAGAAAGAAGGAAAAGATCAAAATGGATATCAGAAGAGGCACTGAAACTTGCTCTCCAGTGTAGATATGCTAAACCAAATGGAAGAAATGAGGAGATACTAGAGCGGAACAGAAAATTTCAAAGATCAGCTTGAGAAGACAAACTCAAATATTACAACAAAATGTGCAAAGATCTGGAGTCAGAAAACCAAAAGGGTAGAACTCGCTCAGCATCTCCCAAGTTAGGGGGACTGAAGAAAAAATTAATGCCTCGACTTTTGTTATTGAAGGATTCTCTGGGCAAAATATTGATTGATTCAGAAAGCATCAAAAGAAAATTGAAGGAATACAGAGTTGCTGTACCAAAAGGTACCAACTGTTTCAAAAGGTAGCATATGATCAAGAGTCAGTGATAATGAAGGAAAAAGTCCAATGTGCATTGAAGGAATTGGCAAAGAACAAGGCACCACGAATTGATGAAATGAAAATTGAAATCTTTCAAGAAAGTGAGGTGGCACTGGAGGCATGCACTCATCTATGCCAAGAAATTTGGAAGACAACTACCTGGCCAACTGATCGGAAGAGATCCATATATGTGCCCATTCCAAAAAGAGGTGACCCAATGGAATGGGAAAATCATTGGACAATATCTTTGATATCCCATGTGAGTAAAGTTTTACTAAAGGTAATAAAGAAATGGCTGCAAGCATACGTTGACAGAGAACTTCCAGAGGTTCAAGCTGGATTCAGAAGAGGCCATGGAACGAGGGATATCACTGCTGATGTTCTATGGATCTTGGCTGAAAGCAGAAAATACCAAAAAGATGTTTACTTGTGTTTTATTGACTACGCAAAGGCTTTCGATTGTGTGGATCATGACAAACTATGGACAACATTGCAAAGTATGAATATTCCTGAACACTTAATTGTGCTTATAAGGAATCTGTACCTGGACCAAGAGGCAGTTGTTCGAACAGAACATGAGAACACTGAATGGTTTAAATTAAGAAAGTTGTGTAACAGGGTTATATTCTTTCACCATACTTATTCAACCTGTATGCTGAGCAAATAATTTGAGAAGCTAGGTTCTATGAAGAAAAATGTGGCATCAGGATTGGAGGAAGACTCATTAACAACCTGCAATATGCAGATGATACAACATTGCTTGCTGAAAGTGAAGAGGACTTAAAATACTTACTGATGAAGACCAAAGAGCACAACCTTCGGTGTGGATTACACCTCAATGTAAAGAAAACAAAAATCTTCACCACTGGACCAATAAACAACATTCTTATCAACAGAGAAGAGATTGAAGTTGTCAAGGGCTCCATTCTTCTTGGATCAACTATCAACACTCATGGAAGCAGCAGTCCGGAAATCAAATGAATGCACTGCATTAGGCAATCTGCTGCACAAGACTTTTTTTTTTTTTTTTTTTTTAATGTTTTATTGTGAATTATGTGATAGTTTACATGGGAGAACATTAGTTTTACATTCATTCTATCGTATATTGCCTCTCATTGCCATAGTTACAATCCCCTCCATGCAATCCTTCCCCCCGTACCTCCCAGGTCTCCAGCACTGTGTTTTTAATGTGTTGAAGAAGAAAGATGTCAGTTTGAGGACCAAGGTACAGTATTTTATAACTTCATATGCATGTGAAAGCTGGACAGTCAATAAGGAAGACCGTAGAAGAATTAATTGATGCGTTTGAGATATGGTGTTGGAGGAGAATATTTGAAAGTGCCATGGGCTGCCAAAAGAACCAATGGATCTGTGTTGGAAGAAGTGCAGCCAGAGTGCTCCTTGGTGGCCAGGATGGCCAAACTTTGTCTCTCATAACTTGGACATATTGTCAGGAGAGACCGTTCTCTGGAGAAGGACATCATGTTTGGTAAGGTGGAGGGTCAAAGAAAAAGAGGAAGACCCCCAGCAAGATGGATTGGCAAAACAGCAGCATCAATGGTCTCAAGCAGGGCTACAAGTGTGAGGTTTGCCCAGGATTGGGTAGTGTTTTGTTCTGTTGTGCATAGGGTCACTATGAGTCAGTACTGACTCGATGGCATAAAAAACACCACCACCACCAAATTCTTTACTGCCCAAATCCAGTGGATATGAATGCATTAAATTTATCAAGTGACTTCCAGTCATTGAATCCAAGCTTCAAGAGTATATACCAATTCTTTTGTCATTCTTACAAAATCTAGCTCTGAAATCATCGTTAATATGTACATAATCTTATACTGCCGTCACTTCTCTTTTAGGACTCTCCTGTTAACTTCAAGTTCAGCAGTTCAAATCTACCAGCTGCTTCTTGAAAATCCTATACATGGTTGGAGTTGAAACTTACTTGAAGGCAATTAACAACAACAGCATTGGTTTTAAAGGCATCTTGGTGGTATAGTGGTTAAGTGTTCAGCTGCTAACCTAAAGGTTCAAACATACAAGCTGCTCTTAAGGATTTGCTTCTGTAAAGATTTACAGCCTTGGAAATCCTGTTCAACAATTCAACTCTGTTCTACAGGGTTGGTATGATTTGTGACTGACTCAAGCGATAAGTGTTGTTTTGTTTGTGTTTTTCCCCTTTGGTTTAGTGGTTATAAAGTTTCTTCTCCTCATATTAAACTAAAATATGCATGTGACTTTCATTACACTGATTCTACTTTTGCTTTCTAGAGCAACACATGAAAACCCACCCCTCCCCCACCTTCACCCCCACATTTTTTAATGGCAGCCTTGTAAATAATTAGAGGCAGGTGTTATATAATTCCTGTTAGTCTTCTTCTCTCAGGCTACTCATACCCACTTCCTCTATATTTCACATTATTTCCAGACTTCTGGATCTCCAATTTGTCAGTGTTCTTCCCAAAGTTATGGTGTCCTGGACAAAACACAGTGTGAAGTACGTCAAAGATATTACTTACCATGATGTAGACACTACTTCTATTTATAGTACCTTAGGAAGTCTTAAAAAGTTTTTTTTCTATTTTCTTTCTTTTTTTCTCTCTCCTTTAAGCAGCTGCATCATACAGTTGGCTCATATTAAGTTTGTAGTCAAGAAAAGACTCCAGATGTTTTCCACAAACTAAAAATTTTCATATTCAGTCTTAGTTTGGAGCCAGCAACCACTTGTTTAGAGACAGACATAGACCTCCAATTGTAGCTGCCCCAAAGAAGGATAAATAGCTGAGGAGTTTCACTTTATTTTATTATAAACAGTTTTAGTTGCTATTCTCATTGCTTAAATTTCATCAAAAGAATAAGTATGTTCCCTTTAGTGAAGTCTGTATATTAAAATACTAACTTGTGTATTTATTTTATTACTTATGTAGTTTTAAGTATGTGCCAGTAACTACTCTAACTCATTTAAACTAGATAACAGCCCTATTAAAAATGTGCCATTTTACATGCTTAACAAATGATAAAACTGAAGTACAGACAAGTAATTTTTTTTTAAGTTTTTATCATGAACTGAGTGATAGTTTACATGGGGAACAGCAGTTTTTATACTCATCATTTTATTGCAATGATTACAATCTCCTCTGTGCATCATCATTCAACAGTATTTGCTTCTATTGCTCTGTTTTTCTGTTTTTGTTTTTTTGCAGGGGTGGGAGGTGGGGAATATACACAAAAACACTCAGGAATACATAATCATTTAAACAACCAAAAGGTATATTCTGCAAGCCTGCCTCCTGACCACCAACACACAGTCTTTCTCTTTCATGGATCAAGAGTCCTCAGCTGCTCTATCTCTCCATGTCCTCATCTCTGCTTTGATGTCTGGTGTCTCTGCTTCTCTGGATAGGGTCCCACATTCCACTTGTGCTCTTCTCCTTTTCTCCCTTGATGGTCCTAGGGACCTCTAATCCTGGACTGTAAGATTAACTACTCCCCGCTTTTTGTTACAAAACTTCTACCTTTACAGTGTGACAGTCATGATTAGTCATGATAACAACACTCACTATTGAATCATGAGTTTTATCCCCATATGCTTTCACCAGACATATCTACACAAGAAGAAAATTATTCAGTGGGGATTCTACTTTCCTCTGCAAACTCTGAAACTTGTAAGCCAGTCACTTCATGCCTTTATTGTCCCCCACACACACATTTTAGGTAGCCAGTGTCTAAGTTATCCATCCCTACCAACCCTGTATACAGAGAAGATAGCATTGACACTTGATGTGAAGATTCCTTCCCTCTCAATTGATATTTTGAGCTACTACATCCATAAGTGTAGGTCAACTTCATCAAATTGTAGCAATTTACACTTATTTCTTTGATCCAAAAATACTTTATCTTCCTCTTGCCAAGTTCTGATCATTAAGCCATCAAAGCTAGGTCAAATGGTTGTTGTTAGGTGCCATCGAGTCAGTACCGACCCATAGCAACCTAAGCACAATAGAATGAAACACTTCCCGATCCTGGGCCAACCTCACTACTGTTGCCACGCTTGAGTCCATCAATGCGTCCACTTGGCCAATCCATCTCGTTGGGGGTCTTCCTCTTTTTCTCTGACCCTCCACCTCACCAAACATGATATCCTTCTCCAGCGACTGGTCCCTCCTGACAATATGTCCAAAGTATGAGAGACGAAGTTTGGCCATCTTGACCTCTAAGGAGCACTCTGGCTGCACTTCTTCCAAAACAGATCTATTGGTTCTTTTGGCAGCCTATGTCATTTTCAATATTCTCTTCCAACACCATAACTCAAAAGCATCAGTTCTTCTACAATCTTCCTTATTCACAGTCCAGCTTTTGCATGCATAAGAGGTTATTGAAAATACCATGGCTTGGGTCAGGTGCACCTTAGTCCTCAAGCTGACATCTTTGCTCTTCAACACATTTAAAAAATGTAGCAGATTTGCCTAATGCAATACGTCATCTGATCTCTTAACTACTGCTTCCGTGACTGTTGATAGTTGATCCAAGAAGAATGAAGTTCTTGACTACTTCAATCTTTTCTCGATTGATAAGAATGTTGCTTATTGGTCCAGTGGTGAGGATTTTTGTTTTCTTTACATTGAGATGTAATCCATACCGAAGGCTGTGCTCTTTGATCTTCATCAATAAATATTTCAATGTATCATCTGCATATCACAGGTTGTTAATGAGTCTTCCTCCAATCCTGATGCCACATTTTACTTCATATAACCCAGTTTCTCAGATTTTTGCTCAGCACACAGGTTGAATAAGTATGGTGAAAGAATACAACCTTGTCGCACACGTTTCTTAATTTTAAAACATTCAGTATTCCCATGTTCTGTTTGAACAACTGCCTCTTGGTCCAGGTACAGATTCCTCATGAGCACAATGAAGTGTTCAGGAATACTCATACTTCTCAATGTTGTCCATAGCTTGTCATGATCCACACAATTGAAAGCCTTTGCATAGTCAATAAAGCACAGGTAAACATCTTTCTCATATTCTCTGCTTTCAGCCAAGATCCATCGGATCTCAGCAATGATATCCCTTGTTCCATGGCCTCTTCTTAATCCAGCTTGAACCTCTGGAAGTTCTCTGTCAATGCATGATTGTAGCCATCTCTGTATTACCTTTAGAAAAATTACTCTCATGGGATAACAAAGAGATTGTCTAATGATTTCCGAATTCCATTGGGTCACCTCTCTGGAATGGGCACAGATACGGATCTCTTCCAAACAGTTGGCCAGATAGTTGTCTTCCAAATTTTTTGGCAGAGATGAGTAAGTTCCTCCTGTGCCGCCTCACTTTCTTCAAATATTTCAATTTTTATTCCATCAAATAATTAACTGTCTATAAATTTGGGCATTCTTGTGCTTCTCCCCTCACTTCATATCAGCTGGACACTTTGCTCTCAGCCAATAAGGAATAGAGTCAAAATTCAACACCAGAAAACCTACTTACACAATTGTTGTTGTTAAGTGCCATTGAGTCAGTTCCAACTCATAGCAATAGGGTTTCCAAGCCTGTAAATCTTTACTGGAGTAAAAGGCCTCATCATCTTTATCGTGTGAAGTGGCTGGTTGTTTTTGTTGCTAAGTGCTATCAAGTTGGTTCCGACCCACAGCAAGCCTGTATAGGGTTTCCAAGGAGCTGCTGGTGACCTTGAACTTCAAACTGTCTTTGCAGTTAAGTGCATTATCCCACAGTAGGCTCAAATCACCCCATGGGTATTCTAATGCTGTAATTTTTGACAGTAGAGTTACCACATCTTCCTCCCATGGAGTGGCTAGTGGATTCAAACAGCCAACCTTTTTATTAATAGCTGAGCATTTAACTATTGCCCAGAGGACTCCTTATATAAGTGTCAGTTTTTACTATCAGTTTTATAAATGTATTTATGTGGCACACATAATTAAACACTCAACTACTAGATGATTTTTTGTTGTTGTTAAGTGCCGTGGAGTTGGTTCCGACCCATAGCAACCCTGTATAGGGTTTCTGAGGAGCAGCTGGTGAGCTTGAACTACCAACCTTGCAGTTCAAATGGCTTTGCAGTCTGGCGCACTAGATGATAGGTTGTTGATAAGAACCCACCTCAAGGTGCTTCAGAAGACAAGCATGGTGACCTTCTTTTGAAGGGCACACCCTTAAAACCCCCATGAAGACAAAATGCCAAGTGAAATAAGTCCATCACAGAAGGGCAAGTATTACATGATCCCACTTTTACAAAAAGACAAAAAGAGATATGCATATGTAGAGATCAGCATTCACTGGTGCTTACCAGAGGTGGGTGGGGGAGGATGCTAACTGTAGATTATAAAGATCACAAATACTTGTTATTTTTGATGATGTGAAGAGTAGCATCAAATGTGTGTATAATAAGCACAGCCCGATCAAAGTAAATGATGTCACTAAGAAGTGAAGAAGTGCACGAAAGAAAATAATGTTTGTGCTAAAGAATGTGACATATCTAATTTGACAATACCACAAATAACCAAAAAACTGAATGTGTGACTGCACATGCAGGTGTACAGGCATAAATGTGCATGTGTAGGTACAGGTGAGTACATGTGTATGTAGAGACAAATGTATATGTGTGTATATGCATATACATACTATATATATATAATGCTGTTGTTAGGTGCCATCGAGTCGGTTCCGACCCATAGCAACCCTGTACAGGGTTTCCAAGGGTGTAAATCTTTACGGGAGTAGAAAGCCTCATCTGTCTCCTGCGGAACGGCTGGTAGTTTCGAACTGCTGAACTTGCGGCTTGAAGCCCGATTCGTAACCTCTACGCTATCAGAGGTCCTTATGTATTTATAGAGGGCATAGTTAAAAATACTTCTCAGACATAACTAAGTACCTTGTGAAAATGGTTTTCTGGGTTAGAAGTCTTACGACCTTGATTCAGTCAACAGACATAATACAGTTAGTTCACAAAGTTTCTACATCCTAGTAAAGTGAGTAGCATCTAGGATCTTAAAAGCTTCTGACCAGCTATTATCAAAGATGTAGATACTGGACTCCTGGTGTGGCTCTGTAGGATCAGAACTGGACTGCGAGCCACAAGGTCGGCAGTTCAAAACCACCAGCTGCTCCTTGGAAACCCTATATAGGGTCGCTATGAGTCGGAACTGACTCAATGGCACTAACAACAACAACAACAACAACAACAGGAGCAAAAGAGAAAGAAGCAAACCAAAGGCTCAATAAACAAACTAGTATATAGGGCTGATAGCCTACATGAGCCACACAGCCTCAACTGCCCTGACACAGAAGAACTAAATGGTGCCTCGCGATCAGTATCAACTATTCTAATGACAGCCATTTGGATGTTGATAAAACAGTAGAAAAATGCAGAACAGAACTCAAAATCTTCAAACGTTCATATTTACTGAATGAGTTGAGACTAGAGGACTCACTGAGACTATTGCCCTGAAAAATTCCTTGAACCTTAATCTAAAACTATCCCAAGAGGTTTCCTTTAAGTGAAATAACATACTGGCACATAAAGGATATTGCCCATAAGTATGGTGCTCCATTAACAAACTATTTATATGACACTGAAAGGTCAATTACTCTAAAGTAAAGATGAGAAGATATAGGGAATAGAAACAAGAACACTGAAAATGGAATAACCAGACCCAACTAAAGAGAATGCTTTCACACTGGAAAAGGTGACTACTGTTACTAAGCCAATTGTATAGAAATTGTCTAGTCTGCTGTGTACATTTTCACAAAAGCACAATAAAATATTACTGAAAAGCAAAACAAAAAACATGGAGCAGAGTGGTATTCATGGGTTACCATAAGTCAGAATGAATTCCATGGCAAATAACCACAACAATGTATATAAATACACATTGATGTAAACTCATATTTATAAATAAAGTTCCTTAGGGCATTAAAATAGCAAACATTTAAATGCTGTATTTTGAGGCAAATAATGTATACTATGGAGTCCTGGTATACTGGTGTGGGTTTATGCGCTGGACCACAAAGTTGGTTTCAACCACAATGTCGGCAGTTGAGCTCACCAGACTCTCCTGAGAAACCACACACAGGGTCACTATGGATTGGAAATGATTCGATGGCACTTAACAACAACAACTCTATGTGTTGTTGATGTCTTTTCTTCAAACTGCACAACACCTTGAATGTTTGTTTTCTATGTGTATTATATGCATGTGCACATTAATTACACGAGGGCTCTGTATGCAAAATAGTGGAATAATATAATGAGACTTTATTTCAAAAGGTGAAATTTATTTCATAAAGGTGACTTATTTCCCCTGATACAGAAAGAGGCATGGTGAGAACTGAAAGAGGCAGGACTAACAGAAACATTGCAAGATAAATAAAAGAAAAATATCACACAATTTCTTTCACAGTCATCTTCTAGTAGGTAAAATCCTACTAGCTTTATGCACTTCACCAATTTATTTGGTAGTAAAGACAAACTATTCTGAAAAATGTGAATTAAAACCAGACATTATTAATTACCTAAACCACTGCAGAAACTCACGTCTTGGAGTACCCTAATTATAGTTAGTCCTCTACTCGTGTTCCTGCTAATCCAAGTTAATATTAAAATATGCTTATTTGTTAAGTCTTTGAAATTAATGGCATAGGATTTCACAAAATGCTATTTTCTCTAAGACTAAAGGCCACATATGAGTAAAACTGTAAACATCGCATCATCAGAATTTCCTGAACACACTAAGTCCTCACCTGGCTATGCTACCACCTTGCATGGAGACCAAGCAGACCTTCCTGAGTGGTGTGGTAGAATTCAAGACGGGATGCTTCTGCTAATGTACCATAATCCATTGTGTTAAGATGTCTGGGCTTTTCTACAGTTAATATTCTGGGTTTTTCAAAATTAAAATCATTGTTAAGATATACTGTTGTTGTATTTATCCTACAGTGCCATACCAAGACTCCTAGATAGACTGTTCGTGTTAAGTGTCATCAAGTGGGTCCTGACTCATAGTGACCCTGTATAGAGTTTCCAAGGAGTGGCTGGTTAGTTTAAACTGACAACCTTGCAGTTCAAATTGATCTTGTTGTTGAGTGCCTATCCTACTTGTTATAAACTGTTTGGTTTCCTCTACAGAGAGTAGTAATAGACCATTGCATAGTTTTCCCAATAATTTTCAACAAATAGATATTCTGACATACATTTCTAGAAGTTCCATTTTAAATCATCCATAAAATATCTGTAAATATTCTCCCACACCACTTCCTGAACAGTTTTTGTTTGTTTGTTCGTATAGCATGGAGCGCATCATTGTTTTTCCATCTTTGAGTTTATATTAATACTTTACAGATAGGATACTTTTTAATAAAATAAAATCATGAGTAAGTGTATGCATTTTAGCTTATAGTCAGCATTTCATATGTTGTTGGTGTTAAGTAACAATAAGACAGTTCTGACCCATAGCAATCCTGTATAGGATTTCTGAGGAATGACTGGTGGGTTTGAACCACTAACCTTGTAGTTAGCAGTCAAGTGCTTATCTTACAGTGCCACACCAGGACTTATCTATGCTCCTCCAGATCTATTTGTCTCTACTGAATTATTTCCTTATGAAAATGAAAATGCAATCTAGAAGAAGGAATTTTAAAAAGAGGAGGAAAGAAAAAGATGGGAAAAAAGTAGGAGGTTTAGTGATATGAATTGTTCTCTCCACATTCCAGGCCATGTTTCTATTGATAACTCCTTTTTTCCTTTCTCATCACCATCCCTCCCTTTCTCCCTTTCTGACAACTAATTGACCCCTCATTTTATAGCTATGCTGTAATATAAGAACTAATATTATGGTAATCAATATTAGTAAGAAATTTCAAGTTAAAAATGCTTTACTTTTAAAGGTAGGCATTTTATAGCAAGGAGGGGAGTGATTAACTTTTCAGTCTAGGAGCGGAGGTCCCTAGGACCATCAAGGGAGAAGAGCAGAGAGCTGGACCCTACCCAGAGAAGCAGTGATGCCTGAAATGGAGCAAGAGATGATGACGTGGAGTGATGGAGCAGCTGGAGATTTTAGATCCAGAGAGGAAGAGCGACTGTGTGCTGAAGACCTGGGGGGTACAGGGGGAGGATTGCACAGAGGGGATTGTAACATATGATAGAATGAATGTAAAACTAATGTTCTCCCATGTAAACTATCACATAATTCACAATAAAACATTTAAGAAAAAAAATGCTTTACTTTTAGTGATTGTGATATATTTTAATACTATGCTTATTATATTATAAAAAGTATAAAAAGTACAGAAATATGTTTCTTCTACTATGTACTATTTATCAACTCCTTCCATCTCACTGAAAGACTGTGACTTCATCTTCCTTACATAAACACAATTACTCTGCTCACATACTCAGGTATTCCTATATGTACTGCTATGCTTTCTAAGTTGCTAGCATATATATGGAGTCACTGTAGGCTCAACACTGGACTGCTAACCACAAGGTTGGAGGTTCAAACACACCAGCTGCTTCTTGTAAACCTTATAAAGGGTTACTATGAGTCAGAATGAACTAAACAGCACTTAACAACAGTTGTTAAGTGAATAAAAAATATGAATTAAAAAACCCACCTTGTTTCCCCACCCTTATCGTCCGTAGCCATACCTTGAGATGAAAGTGTGTATCATTTCAGCCAGCAGGCCCTGCACACCGCCAGTAGGCTACAAGAAGCTGGAGGGCTGCATTTAGCCCACTTGCTACAATAGGAATCAAATTGTTTAAGGAAGCACAGTAAAGTAAGTGGTATAGGGACGAGGAAAGCAAAACACAGATCAGCCACTCACCAACATTGAAATTTTACGCATGAGAGTCCACTTAACCTTTATAATTATTTCTAAACCAGAATTAATGATTCTGAAAGTCTGTTTTTGAAGGAACACCTTTGTTTGTCCAGGTGTATGAGGTTGTTTCCCTCTGCCACAGGAAAACAAGTTCAAGGCATTATGAAAAGCATACACTTAAAAAGAACACTTTAATCTTACGCTTCACGTGTAATGTGAATATTTCTGGATTAAGTCTCAAGAAAGCAGTCAACTAAGGCAGCTATAAACACATGTAAGAGAAAGACAGTAGATTGAGAGATTTGGGGGGAAAATTGACCTCCTAACAGAGATATTTAATTGATACTACTTTTTATAACTTTAACGTGTATGAAGATACAGGATTTACAAGTCTCTATTGAAGTCTGTGTATCTTCTGTATGACTTACGAATAGTTTAAATATAGTGATAAGTGAAAAGCCACATTTTTTCAGAGCACTTGATATTTAAAAACAAACATTATAACAGTACTGTATAAAACAAGAATTTTTTTTTTTTAAATCAACCCATACATTGGTAGCTACATATTCCAGTGACTTCTGTTTTTCTAAGTCTGTTATCACACAATTGAAATAGTAAACTATTACTGTAACATGATCTTTGTTGTTGTTGTTAAGTGCCTTTGAGTCAGTTCCTACTCATAGGACCCTGTATAGGGTTTCCTAGGAGCAGCTGGTGAATTTGAACTGCCAACCTTGCAGTCAAACCGACCTTGTAGTCCAGTGCATTATCCCACAGTGCCACACCAGGACTCTAACATGATTATAACATATTAAATGAGTACCAGTACTGCACAATTAGATTTTCCAAAAAGAATACAGGTGTTGTATTCAGGGTCAGCAGTTGTTCCGTGGGAGTTCCAGTTGTTCCGTGGGAGAAAGATGAGGCTTTCTGCCCCCATAAAAGATTTATAGCCTTGGAAACCCTGCACAGGGTTGCTATACATAATCACAACCATTCTACTTGTTAAGACAATTAAAGACAGAAATTTTTAAAAAGGAAAATACTTGTAATCATAAACCATATTTCAAAGTGTATAGTGATCTTACCAGAATAATCTTTATAGTTTTAATAATTGTCTAAAAGACAGGAAGCAAATATTCTAATAATTCACATTGGTAATCATGATTGTCACAACTGTATTTGTAGATGTGTAATTAAAAGGGGGAAGTAGTTAATCTGTCATTTCAAGTAGAGAGGACCCTAGAACTATCTATCAGGAAGGAAGAGCATGAGTAGAGCATGAGATCCTACCCAGAAAAGTGGTGACAGCAGAGACCATGGCAGAGACCATGGCATAGAGAGATAGAGCAGCTGAGGACACTAAACCCATGACTGAGAAAGGCTGTGTGCCTGTGGGCAGGAGGCTGGCTTGCAAAATGTGCAGTTTGGACATTTAAATAAAAAAATATTTTTGTTTTGTATATGCACATCAAATATTTGTGTTTTGTTCATTTGTGAAAAATAGATATAAAAGGGAGCCACAAGGTGGAAACAGGGTAGCTGTTGTTACAGGGTGTGGAGTGTAATCATTGATATGAAACAAAACATAAGATTGGTTGAAAGTAAGGCTGATGATCTTTCCTGTTTATCTTCACTCAATCCACAATATAAATTTGTATGTGTGTTTTTAAAGATCCATATACTCCTAAACATGCAAATAAAAGCATCCATGTATCTTTCTTTTGTTTTATATTGTATTGGTGGGTACAAGACTCTCTAGTACTTATCCAAATCTTGATGATGCTACCGTCATTTCCTTCTATGATGGTTTCAGAATAGGATGTTGGTGGAAATAAGCCTTTATTCAATTGTGTTTTGCTTTGTTTTTCTAAAAGAGAGCAGCATTTCCTAAAACAAGTCACTGTATATACTAGACTGTTGTCCTCAAGTTAATATGAGATAATCAAAGGTTTAATTCTATTCAAAGACTAAATTAACAACATGTCAAATATTAGATTCAATATATAACCTAAAATTATATTTGAATTATTATTAAAGTTTTCATTGATTTATTTAATATAAAGAGGTTTCATTTATAAAATCTATATTATATTGTAAATATATTAGAATTATAAATTACATTAGAATCCTTTCCTCTGATACCAGTACTAATTACAAAAATAACACTTTAAGGGCTGTGTTGTCATTTTAACACATTAGACAGTACTTAGTACATTAAATTTAAAGAATAATACAGTAAGAGCTCTATCTAAAAATACAAGTAAAGTTAAGACTTTTCAATTATTATTATACTGGAAATATATACTAATATATTAGCAAAACTTTGTAATTTAGGTGGGAAAGGAAAATAGAGTTATAACATAGTCTAAATCAAATTATCCTGCATTGGCTATTCTCAGAGCTTAGGTTTTCCAAATATTTACCCACTCTTCACTGTACGTTGCTCATTACCAATCTATGTTTTTAGGACTTCAAAGACCAGCTATTCAAAAGAGCAAGAAGCTAGACAGACATGAAACCTGAATACCACTCTTAGGAACACAGAGTACCCTGGCCCAGCCACAAAACCAGGCCTCATTTCACCTCTCCCACTTCCTGTTAATAGCAAAGGTTAGAAACAGATTCTGTTCCCAAGCACAAAAGTCAGCATGTCTTTTTTATTACCAATAAAACTCTGAGCAGTCCACACAGGTACAAGTGTTTTACACTATTTGCTGATTCTACACAAGAGTTATAAACCCTCAAGACAGATGGCAGTATAATTAAATTTGAAATGGCTGCAATTAGCCTCATAGACAATAGACTACTTTCACAGCCTTGAGTTGTGCTATTTGGTGTGACACAGATTTAAATATGATAAAGGCATTTATAAAAGCATTACCTAACTTGATCATCAAAATCAAAGTTACTATTGGTATAAAATGTGAGCTAACCACCAACATATTAAAATCATATTTACAAAAGTATCTGTGGCAGAAAAGTTCAGCTTTAATAAAGTTTAAAAGCTTTGGGAAAAGCCCTGCAAGTATTTTGTGCCTAAATATACATATCATAATATTATTAAATGGTTAATTTGACACTTTATAATATTTTCTGGACTCATGGAATGTATGAGTTTATTAAACACCCTTTCTTTAGTATCATGTTAGTTTATGATCACTATTAAGATTTTGCTATTTCAGTGTTCTCTTTCATCCCCACCAAACTGTTATTTCATCAGTAAAGACCATTAACGATCAATAAAAGTATTTAATTTTTTTCCTCCTAGTTCTCCCTGGAGTACTTTTGAACAAGTCTAATATCCTTCATACATACTTCATCTTTTCTCCTATCCTTACTGTTGCTGTTACATAGTGTTGAGTTGGCTCTGACTCATAGTGACCCTGTATAGGGTTTCCTAGAAATGGTTACTGAGTTTGAACCACAGATATTGCAATTAGCAGTCCCGAGATTAACCCACAGTGTCATACCAGAACGTCACCACTATTCCTAGTAAAGTATAAATGTCTGCTAGATTTAGGACATATGAATTAATGCAGCGATACACGCCCTTTCTAAATGGCCTAGTAATTCATCTGGTATTGGATAGTAAACTATAAGGACTAAACAAATTTCAACCCAGAAACTGTTTTATAGACATCAGGTACTTTTCAAGTCTGAGTAATCCTATGATTAACCTGGACTTTAAAATGCAGATTTTACCATGGATTTTCCAAACCAGAATCTGTATGAGCAGTGTACAAAGATCTCTGCTCTCTAGAGAGAAGCCTGGTGTACACAAAGCCTGGGGACTTTAGGATGGTGAACATTATCTGTCTGGGACTCTGTCTCATTTAAAAAAAAAAAAAAAGAAGAAGATGAAAGGGAGAGATATAAATATATGCAACTTCTCTGAGGGGGGAAAATATTAACTTGCTTGTCTCTGGAGGTAAAATACAAGTAGAACTTCCTAGAATATCTGCAAAATCTGCAATCGGTGAAAGTTCCTGACCCAATCTTTTACTCTCAACAAATTTTCCTTTTATTTGTAATTAACCAGTTCAGTTATTCTTCTTAGATGCTTGATTTCTCCAGGGCTGCCTCTATCCCACATGGCATCAACCTCAGTCTGAGGTTCAGATTTTTCTCATACATTAATAACAACGGAATACTTGGAATCAAACACTCATGAATTTATGAGATCTGACTGAGGAAGGAAGGAGGGGGGATGGGAAGATTTACAGGTAGAAGGTAGAAGTCACTCTGAAGCTTTCTGTCAGTCACTATTCCCTTGTGTATTCACCTCCTGTCTTCCTCTCTTGGTGGCCAAGAAAATTCCAGAATACTTTCTGTGTCAGGAAAATATTTTTCTCTCTTCTCTGAAATGATTCCATCTGACACCCAAACCCCTTAGAAATGAATAGAGTTAGGAACAAATGGTGTTCTCACAATACTTGGATCCATATCTAAACAGTTTCCTATACCTTTACCAAGAGTCATTTTAGAGACTGTTATTGTTTTTGTTGTTGTTTAGTGTCTTCAAGTTGATTTCAACTTATAACAACTCTATATAGACCTTCTGCAGACCAGCCAGTGGGTTTGAACCTGGTGATTAGCAGTTCGGTGCTTATCCTACAACACCAGATCATGAGTCCAGAGACAGCTATTAAATCAGTACAATATTCTTCACTTGATTAAAAATAAATAAATATAACCTCCTAAAAGTATCCCATTCCAGCATTTTTTTAAATATAAAGTTAATTTGTATTGATATTAAATTTTTAAGAAATTACGTTTTCAAGTAATCTTTATGGTCTTTAGTATACATTAATGACTGCTCAAAAATAGACATATACTACTGAATTTTATTATTTTATACTATTGAATGTAAATACATTGAATTTTTATACAGTGAAACAAAAACATTAACTCTATGAAGTAACAAACCTTAGCTTTCTTACGTTGTTACTCTGAGACTTAGGAATACATTGTTGTTTTTAAATTTAAAAGTTCCATTTTGTTGTTATTATTTATCTAGTCTGTTCTGCCTCAAAGTGACCCTGTATAGGATTTCCGAGGCGTGGCTGGTGGATTTGAACTGCCAACTTTGTGGTTCAAATAGACCTTGCAGTCCCAGTGCTTATCCCACAGCTCAACAGCAGGACTCTAAAACCATTTCATAGGTTATTAAAACTAAGAATGGGACAGTTAACATTTGTGGAGCTTCAAAGACAATGTGGAAAAATGGAGTTAAAAAGTAATCAAATTTTTCCAGGAATTTTTGAAGTCCCTTCACATTAATTTCATCTCTCAGTAGCAAAACCCTAAAGGAGACACCACAGAGGACTTTAAAATAACTACTCTAGGATTTAAAAAAATTTTTTTTCCAATTTCAATGATTAAATGCTAATCATTTTAAAACAGAAACCCTTAATTTCTCTAACTCTACTCATAAACCAAATGAGCTCTGGTAGCGTAGTGGGTAAGAATGGGGCTGCTAACATGAAGTTTGGCAGTTCAAAAGTACCATCAATTCTGCTGGAGAAAGATGAGGCTCCTGTAAAGACTTACAGCCTCAGAAACCCTGTGTAGGTTCATCATGAGTCGGAACCGACTCCACAGTACTTAAAAACAACAACTCATAAACCAATACACAGAAATGTTTCTGGAAGAAACCAAGAAAAATACAAACACATGGAAACTCAATAACACCCTGCTGAAACGCAACTGGGTAGTAGAAGAAATTAAACGTTAAGTCACAAAGTTCCTAGAAACAAATGAGAATGAAAACACAATGTACCAAAATCTTTGGGACACGGCAAAAGCGGTGCTGAGAGGACAATTTATTGCAATAAATGCACACATCCAAAAAGAAGAAAAAACCAAAATGAACACATCTACAACAATTAGAAACAGACCAATAGAGAGAACCTACAGCCACCAAAAGAAAAGTAATAATAAAGATTAGAGCAGAAATAAATGAGATAGAAAAGAGAAAAACTATAGAAAGAATCAACAGGACAAGAAGCTGGTTCTTTGAAAGAATTAACAAAATTGACAGACCACTGTCAAACCTAACAAAAGAAAAGTGGGAAAAGACACAAATAACACGCATTAGAAACCACATGGGCAATGTCACAACGGAACTAAATGAAATCAAAAGGTTAATAACAGAATACTATAAAAAGTTGTACTCCAACAAATTTGAAACCTTAAAGAGACGAATACATTTTTAGAAAAACACGACCTACCTAAATTTACACACAGTGAAGTAAGAAACCTGATCAGACCCATAACAAAAGAAGAAAATGATCAGGTCATAAAAAAACTTCCAACCAAAAGAAGTCCAGGTCCAGATAGCTTCACTGGTAAGTTCTACCGAACTTTCAGGGAAGCGTTGTCACCAATTCTACTCAAATTATTCCAGAATATAGAGAAGGATAGAAAACCTCCTAATACATTTTATGAAGCAAGCATAACACTCATATCAAATCAGGAAAGGACATCACCAAGGAAGAAAATTATAGACCAGTATCTCTCATGAACATAGATGCAAAAATTCTCAACAAAATCCTAGTCAACAGAATCCAGCAGCACATCAAAAAGATAATAAATACATCATGATCAAGTAGGATTCATATCAGGGATGCAAGGATGGTTCAACATTAGAAAAACGATCAACATAATCCACCATATAAACAAGAAAAAGAAAAGAGCCACATGATCATATCAATTGGTGCACAAAAGGCATTTGACAAAATCCAACATCCATTCCTGATAAAAAAACTTCAACAAAGTAGGAACTGAAGGGAAATTCCTCAATATAATTAAGAGCATATATAGAAAACCAAAAGCCTACATTACTCTCAATGAAGAGAAACTGAAAGCCTTCCCTCTGAGAACAGGAACCAGACAAGGAGGTTTTTGTCATCACTCCTATTCAATACTGTGCTGGAAGTTTTAGCAAGAGCTATATGGCAAGACAGGGAAATTAAAGGCATCCAAATTGGCAAAGTAGAAGTAAAACTCTCTCTATATGCAGACAATATGCTCCTATACGTAGAAAACCCCAAAGACTCAGTGAAGGAGCTACTAGACCTCATTGGAAGATTCAGCAAAGTGGCAGGATATAAGATCAACATACAAAAATCAGATGGATTCCTCTCTACCAAATATGACAGTGCTGAAAAGGACATTAGGCAAGCAGTAACATTTACAACAGCTGCCCAAAGGATCTAGGAATAAATGTAACCAGAGAAACAAAGGACCTTTACAAAGACAATTACAAAACTCAACTACAAAAAAAACAAAAGAGACCTACATAAATGGAAGCATGTGCCATGCTCCTGGATAGGAAGACTTAACATTGTGAAAATGTCAATACTGCCCAAAGCAATTTACAAATATAATGCAACTCCAATCCAGATTTCAATGACATTCTTCAAAGAGATAGAAAAAACAATTGAAAACTTTATATGGAAAGGAAAGAGACCCAGGATAAGCAAAGCACTGCTTAAGAAGAAAATATAAGGTTGGAAACCTGTGACTCTCCGACTTCGAAATTTACTACACGGCTACAGTGGTCAAAACAGCTTGGTTCTGGTACAAGGAAAGATACATTGATCAACAGAACAGAATTGAGAATCCAGAAATTAACCCATCCTCATACAGCCAACTGATTTTTGACAAAGTACCTAAATATATC
>NW_006408604.1:501947-517692 GCF_000296735.1 Chrysochloris asiatica
AAAAAAAGGGATACATAGCTCAGTATTATTTATACTGACAAAACCTGTAAATAATAGAGAATTTTTAAAATAGAGCAAAGTTTAGAACCAGTTCATTAGGTTTGATATTCTGCTTAAAATTTGCAAATTTTAATTAAGCCTTTCTCTATTGCAGAATTTCACACTGATTCATGTGGTTTGAGTACATAAATTTGTATTTCTACCCCAGATATACTGAAGCTTGCTAAAATGTAGATCCTGACTCAATATATCTGAGATGGAAATGCTAATACTCAGCTAATACTGAACCACAATGAACCAACCAGTTTGAAGTTCTACAATAGAGAAATGATTAAATAAACATAACACTCTTATACACTTACTATTATGAAACCTACAAATGATGTTTTTAGATTTTTAATGTTATAGAAAATAGTTATAAAATAACATTAGTTTTAAAAGATAGAAAACCAATTAATATAAACTTTATAATCCTAATTATGAGCCCTTGTGTGGCCCTGTAGGATAATCCCTAGACTGCTAACTAGACCAACAGACAGGTTAGCAATTCCAATACACTAGTCGCTCCTGGAAAGCTTATATAGAGGCGCTATGAGTGGAAACCAACCAGATCACACTTAGCAACAACAACAATCCTAATGATAATGTAAAATATAAAATATTGGAAAAGCACTAGAAGAAAATTAACCTAAATACCAACGATTATTGTCATTTACTTTCTACTCTCGTATTTCACAAAAGATTTAAGTGGATACATTTTTTAATGTAACCAAACTAAATAAATTTACAACAAATGGATGAGTGAAGTGGATTACCTGAAAAATAAGAAGAAAATACAGCAAGGGATGAGATTATTTTTTTAAAAACCATACCAGCAATTTTTTCCTTTGGTTGCATCAGGCCCTAAGCTAATCACTAATAGACTATGCAACCAGTCATATGATCCACAATTCTCGATTGAGTGTCTATTATATGCCATGCCTTGTGCCCAACAATTGGAGTGCATTATTCCCTCACTACTCACTTATCGTATTGTATTGACTTGCATGTTGCTGTGATGTTGGAAGTTATGCCACCGGTGTTTCAAATATCAGCAGGGTCACTCATGGTACACAGGTTTCAGTGGAGCTTCGAGACTATGAATTAGGAATAAGCATTCAACTTTTGAGGAATTATCCACTGGAAACCTCATGAAAATCAATGAAACATTTTCTGATACAATTCCAGAAGATGAACCTCTCAGGGTAGAAGGCATTCGAAATAAAACCGCCTTCCCCAAAATAGAAGTGACTTTAATGACATGGATGGAGCAAAGCCTTTGAACCTTTATTTACTGATAAGACATGACTCAAAATTAGAAGAAATGACTACAAACATACATTAATAATTAATTGGGACATGCAATGTAGGAAGTATGGATGTAGGAAAATTAGAAATCATAAAAAATGAAATGTATAGAGATCAAGAGGCAAGCTGCACAGTGAGCTGAAATAAACAGATATTGGCCATTTTGAATTGAACAGTCATATGGTTTCTTCTGGCAGGAATGAAAATTCAAGAGGAATGGCATCACATCATCAAAAAGAACACTTCAAAGATCTGTGTTGAAGTAGTGTTGTATGTGATAAGATTATGCCTTTATGCTTGCAAGAAAGATTGGAGTCCTGGTGTGGCATTACAGGATAACCTTCCTGGAAGGTTGGCAGTTCAAACCCATATAGACTTTTCCTTGGAAACCCTATACAGGGATGCTATGAGTCCAAAATCAACTAGATAGTAGTTAACAACAAGGAAGACCACTTGATGTCAGTATCATTCAAATTTATGCACCAACCACTAAAGCCAAAGATGATGAAGCTGAATAATTCTCCAACATCTTCAGTGTGACACTGATCAAACATGAAAACAAGATGCATTGAACATTACTGGTGATAGGAATGGGAAAGTTGGAAACCAAAAAGAGGAATCAGTAGTTTGAAAACATGGCCAAGATGAACAGAAATGACATTGGAGATTGCATGGTAGAATTTTGGAAGGTCAAGAACATATTCATTGCAAGTGCATCCTTTTTCAAAAACATAAAACAGAAAAATTTTACACATAAACCTCACCAAATAGAACATACAGGAATCAAATTGAGTGCAACTGTGGAAAGAGACAACAGACAAGTTCAGTATCATCAGCCAAAATAAGATGAGGAGTCAACTGTGGAACAGACACTCAACGGCTCCTATACAAGTTTAGGCTGAAGGTGAAGAAAATTAAAATAAGTTCATAAGAGGCAAAATAAAACGCTGAGTATATCCCATCTGAATTTAGAGACCATCTCAAGAATAAATTCATGCATTAAACACTAATGACCAAAGACAACACGAGCTGTGGGATGACATCAGGAATACCATATATAAAGAAAGCAAAAGGTCATTCAAAAGGCAAGAAAGAAAGAAAGAAAAGACCAAACTAGATGTCTGAATGATCTCTGAAATTTGCTCTTGAAAGTAGAGTAGCTAATGTGAGTGGAAGAAGTGATGTAGTAAATGAGCTGCACTGAACATTTCAAAGAACAACTAGAGAAAACAAAGTCATGCATTATACTGAGATATGGAAAGACCTGGAGTTAGAAACCAAAAGGAAAGCAAATGCTTAGCATTTCTCAAGATGAAAAAATTAAAGAAAGAATTCAAGCCTGGACTTTCAACAGTGAAGGATCCTATGGATAAATTTTGGAGTCCTGGTGTGGCACTGTAGGATAAGCACTGGATTGCTACCTGCAAGATCAGCAGTTCAAGCCCAGAAACTCCTTGGAAACCCTATGCTGGGTTGCTATGAATTGGAACCAACTCAATGGCAGTTTAACAACAACAACATTGGGCAAATTTTGAATGATGCCGAAAACATCAAAAGAAGATGGAAAGGATTCAGAGAGTCACTGTACCAAGAAGAATTGGCCAACCTTCAACTATTTCAGAAAGTAGAATATGACCAAGAACCGATGGTACTGAAGGATGAAATCCAAGCTCCACTGAAGGCATTAGCTATAAACAAGGCTCCAGGAGTTGACAGGATGCCAATTGAAATGACTCAACAGACTCACGCAGTGCTGGAAGCACTCACTTGTTAAGGTCAAGAAAGTAGGAAGATCAATACAATCAACTGGAAGAGATCCATGTTTGTGCCCATTCCAAAGAAAGTTGACCCAGCAGAATGAGGAAATTGTTCAACAACATTAATAACACATGCAAGTAAAATTTTGAAGATAATTTAAAAACAGATGCAGCAGTACATTGTCATGGAGCTGCTAGAAATTTAAGCCAGATTCTGAAGAGGACTTGGAATGAGGGATATCATTGCTGATATCAGATGGATCTTGGCTGAATGCAGACAATATTAGAAAGATGTTTACTTGTGTTTTATTGCTTATACAAAGGCATTTGCATGTGTGGATCATAAGAAACTATGGATAACATTGCGAAGAATGAGAATTCCAAAACACTTAATTGTGCTCATAGAAAAACTGTACATAGACTGAGAGGGAATCATTTGAAAAGAACAAGATGATACTACATTGTTTAAAATCAGAAATGGTATGTTCTAGGGTTGTATCCTTTCACCATATACAATCTATAACCTGATTAAATAAGCCAAGAAGCTAAACTGTAGCAAGAAGAATGTGTCATCAGGAGGAAACTTCATTAACAACCTTTGGTATTCAGATGACACAATTTACTTGCTGAAACAGAAGAGTACTTGAGGTGCTTGCTGATAAAGATAAAATATAAAAACCTTTACTATAGATTACAACTCAATTTAAAGAAAACAAATATCCTCACAACTAGACTAATAAGCAATTATCATGATAAACAGAGAAATGATGGAAGTTGTCAAGGATTTTATTTTATTTGAATTCAAAATCATTACTCATGGAAGTAGCAGTAAAATAAAAGAAGACATTGCTTCAGGCAAATCTCCTGAAAAAGACCTCTTTAATGTGTTCAAAAGCAAAGATTTTGAACTTTGAGGACTAAGGTTCACGTAACCTAAGTTGTGGTATTTTCAATCATCTCATATTCATGTGAAATTTGAACAGTGATTAAGGAAGACTGGAGAAGAATTCATATATTTGAATTGTGGTGCTGAGGATGGATATTGAAAGTACTATTGACCACCAGAAGAACAAACCTGACTTGGGAGAGATAAAGCCAGAATGCTTTGTAGAAGCAAGTACAGTGAGAATTGGCTCACACACTTTGGGCATGTTGTCAAGAAGGACCAGTCCCGGAAAAGACAACATTCTTGGTAGAGTATCAGAAAAAATAGAAAGACCCCCAATGAATTGGACTGACACAGTGGATGGAATAATGGGTTCAAATATAATAATCTTAAGAATGGCACTAAATGAGACAATGTTTCATTCTGCTGTGCATAGGGTCACTGTGAATCAGATCCAACTTGAAGGCAACTCATGACAACAATATCTCATTTAATTCTCTCTACACATCTGAAGTTACTAATGCTATTATCTCCATTTTAAAAGAGGAATTGAGACAGTTTAAATAACTAGGTCTAAGCCCAACTAGGAGTCCTGGTGTGGTACTGAGGGTTAATATGCCAGACTGCAAAGCCATTTGAATTGAAAGGCCAGCAGTTCAAGCTCACCAGCTGCTCCTTGGAAATCCTATACAGGGTCGCTATGGGTCGGAACCAACTCTACAGCACTTCACAACAACAACAAAGCCCAACTAGGAGTTCTGAAGGAAAAACACTGGACCACAAGGTTGTTCGAATCTCAAGGTCAGTGGTTCAAACTCGCCAGTTGCTCCTCAGAAACCCGATACAGAGTCACTAGAACTGACTCAGCAGCATTTACCAACAACGAGCCCAACTAGCAAGAGGCGTCTAATAAACAGTCAGTCATAAATCAGCATTTACTCCAAATGTCTCCTGTGGAAGACCACTTCTAGGAAGGCTTTTAAAACCATCTGAAATTCTTTATATGGAAAAAACAGAATTGCTAGGCTGTAGTGAAAAAGCAAATAGTTTTATGGTTCAGGCAGTCTATGGTTCAAATTCAGGCTTTCCTACATATGAGTTTAATAATAATAAAAACTAATAACAACAGTGAATAGCAATTGACATATTTTTTATTATAAATAACACATAATATTTTTGTACAAGACACATATATACTTCACATTGACTAATTCAAACTTTAAAACAAACCTAAGATGACATAAGTAAATGCTTGGTATATAAAATAAGTACACTAAAAATGGCAGTTTTTATTAGTCCATCACATTTTAAAATCAAATATATTTTATAAATCATCATTATTCATCCTTTTTATAAGGCCTATGGGGAAAATTCATCCTTTTAGACTTGCAATAGCCCAATCTTAACATTTCAGTTACCTTTGTGAGCCATAAGACCATTCAGAAGCAGTTCTGACAATGATTAAGGGAAGAAACTGACTTTTCTTGATAACCTCTTCAAATTTTAATAGTCTTTACAGACAAAAGCCCATGCCCTGAGGACTTATAGCAATTTTTTCATTTGTGAATTACTACCATTGGATATTGAAAAAAACAACACAAAACAGTTTATCTTAAGTTTATCACTTAAGATTATGGTTCATCCCAGTGTACGGCTGTAGGAGAAGCACTGGATTGCTAACTACAAGGTCAGCAGTTTAAACATATCAGTTGTTCCTCAGAGATCCTACACAGGGTCACTATGAGTATGAACCAATTCCACGGAACTTAACAACAACTAAAATGTTATAAAATATTCTTAAATATATCAGTATCTAAAAATAGAATAGAACTAACTGGTTCCCCACTCTCCACCCCCACCAAAAAACATGTTTTAAAATTCAAAGTGCAACACAAAAGAAAGCTGTTCATTCTAACATGAGATTTGCAATGACATTTTCATGTAACAGTATTTTTGTGAAGTGATGGATTTTCAAAAGTAAATTAGTTCTAAAAATGGACTGCCACATAAATGTCAATATAAGTAACTCTATTAGCTAATGACACATTAACTACATGGGAAAGATTAAATTGAAGGTATTTACTCAGAGAATAACAAATTCTAGTTGCAAGAACAAAGTTCCTCCTCATTTATGCATATTGTGTACACTTCTGTTAAAGTTTCCATGATCATTTGTGGAATCTCTATTTCTGAATTAAAGCAAAATAATTAAATGAATTAACCTAATAGCATAAATTCATGACGAAAAAATCACAACATCTCAGTTTCTGTATTTTCAATATAAAATTAAGATATTATTTTAAATGAAATTAATTTCATAACTGAACGAAGTATCTATTCCTAAAGGAGGGTTATTTTAAACTAAAAGTGGGTAAACATAGCCTGTAGCTGTCAAATTATGTTCATATATGTATGAGCTACTCAAGCAGAGAGGAAATCTCATATAATATAAAGAAACTGAATTGTTCTTCTTCTTCTTGTTAATTGCCATTGAGTTGGTACTGACTCATAGCAATCCTACGTAAAACAGAGCGAAACAGAGACGGGTCCTGCACCAACCTCGCCATCTTTGCTACGCCTGAGCCCACTGCTGCTGCCACTGGGCTTGAGGGTCTTCGTATTTTTCTCAGACCATCCACTTTGCCGAACATAATATCCTTCTCCATGGACTAGTTCCTTCTGACAATATGTCCAAAGTATGAGAAATGAAGTCTGGCCATCTTGGCTTCTAAGGAGCATTCTAGCTGTACTTCTTCCAACACAAATTGATTTATTGTTTTGGCAGCCCAAACATTCTCCTTTTAACATTCTCCTTTAACACCACAGCTCAATCCATCAATTCTTCTACCGTCTTCCTTATTTACTGTCCAACTTTCATATGTATATGAGGTTATAGAAAATACCATGGATTGGGTCGGTAGCACCATGGTACTCAAATTGACATCTTAGCTCTTCAACATTTTCAAGAGGTCATGTGCAGATATGCCTAATGAAATACGTCCTTTAATTTCTTGAATGCTGCTTCCATAAGTGTTAATCATTGATTCAAGTAAAATGAAGTCTTTGACAACTTCAATCTTTTCTCCTTTAATATGGATATTTTTTATTTGCCTAGTGATGACGATTTTTGCTTTCTTTACATTTAGGTACAACATATACCAAAGTCTGTGGTATTCGATCTTCATCAGTAAGTATTTTAAGTCTTCTTCGCTTTCAGCAAGCAAGGTTTTATTATCTGCATATCACAGGTTGTTAATGAGTCTTCCTCCAATCCTGATGCCACATTTTTCTTCATATAATCCAGTTTCTTGGATTATGTGCTCAGAATACAGGTTGAATACGTATGGTGAAAAAATACAACCCTGAAGCACACCCATCCTAATTTTAAACCATTCAGTGTTCCCTTGTTATGTTCAAACCAATGCTTCTTGGTCTATGTACAGTTTCCTCATGAGCACAAGTAAGGGTACCACAATAACAATTCTCCGCAATGTTGTCCATAGCTTGTCATGATCCACACAATCTAACGCCATCTGCAGTCAATAAAGCACAGGTAAAGGACCTCTGGTAGCATAGTGGCTATGAATCAATCTGCTAACCTCAGGGTCAGCAGTTCGAAACTACCAGCTGTTCCATGGGAGAAAGATAAGACTTTCTGCTCCCATAAAGATTTACAGCCTTGGAAACCCTGTACAGGGTTGCTATAAGTTGGAACCGACTCCATGGCTCATAACAATAACAACAAAGCACAGGTAAACATTGTTCTGGTATCCTCTGCTTTTAGCCAAGATCCATCTGATGTCAGCAATGGTATCCCTTGTTTCACGTTCTCTTCTAGATCTGGTTTGAACCACAGAAAGTTCTCTGTCAATGTATGGTTGAAGCCTTTTTGTATTATCTTTAGCTAAAGATTTTCCTTGCATGGGATATTAATGGTAGTATCCAATGATTTCCTCATTCCATTGGGTCACCTCTCTTTGGAAGGGGCACAACCATGGAACTTTTCCAGTCATTTGGCCAGGTAGTTGTCTTCCAAACTTCATGGAATAGATGAGTGATTGTCTCGAATGCTGTATCAGTTTGTTGAAAATTTTCAATTTGTATTTCATCGATTTCTGGTGCCTTGTTCTTTGCCAGTTCTTTCCATGCAACTTGGACTTCTTCTTTCAGTATCATTGGCTCTAGATCATATGCTACCTCTTCAAATGGTTGAATATTGATCATTTCTTTTTGGTACAGTGACTCTGTGTTTTCCTTCTATTTCTTTTTGATGTTTTTTTGTGTCATTCAATATTTTGTCAACAGAATCCTTCAATATTGCAGGATGAGGCTTGAATTTTTTTATTCAATTCCTTCATCCTGAGAAATGCTGAGCATGTTCTTCATTTTTGGTTTTCTAACTCTGGGTCTTTGCACATTTCATTATAATGTTTGACCTAGTCTCCTCATGATGCTTTTTGAAATTTTCTGTTCAGCTCTTATACCGCCTCACTTCTTTCATTTGCTTTAGCATCTTTACACGGGAGAGCAAGTATCACAGTCTCTTCTGACATCCATTTTGGTCTTTTCCTTCTTTCTTGTCTTCTTAATGACCTTTTGATTTCTTCCTGTATGATGTTCTTGATGTCATCCCACAGCCTTCTGGTCTTTGGTCATTAGTGACAAATGCATCAAATCTTTTCTTCAGATGATTTCTAAATTCAGATGCGATAAGGGCAAGATCATGGACTTGTTTTAATTTTCTTCAACTTCAGCCTGAAGTTGCATATGAGCAATTGATGGTCTATTTCACAGTCTGCTGCTATCCTTGTTTTGGCTGATGATATGGAGCTTTTCCACCGTCTTTCCACAGATGTAGTCACTTTAATTTCTGTGTATTTTACCTGGTGAGGTCCAGCTGTATATTCATCTTTTATGTTACTTAAAAAAGGTATTTGAAATGAAGAAGTCATTTTTCTTGCAAAATTCTACCATGCTATGTCCAGCATAATTTCTATCACCAAGGCCATATTATCAATTTACTGATCCTTGTTCTTTGTTTCCAACCTTTGCATTCCAATTGCCAATAATTGTCAGCACATCTTTATTGAATGTTTAATCAATTTCAGACCAAAGAAATTGGCAAGATTCTTCAATTTCACTATCACTTACATTTGTGGTTGGTGCATAAATTTGAAAAATAGTGGTATTATCTGGTCTTTCATTTAGACATATGGATATTATCCTATCACAGATAGCTTTGCACTTCAAGACAAATCATGAGTTACTCTTTTTGATGATGAATGTTTTGCCATTCCTCTTCAATTTGTCATTCCCTTCAAAGTAAACTATGTGTTTGTCAGATTCAAAATGGCCAATACCAGTCCATTTCAGCTCACCTAGGACATCATTGTTAACGTGCTCCACTTCATTTTCGATATTTTCCAAATTTTCTAGTTTCATACTTCATACATTCTATATTCTGATTATTAGTGGATGTTTACAGCCCATTTTCTTCATTTTGAGTTGTGCCCCATTAGCAAATGAAGGTCCCAAAGTTGTTACTCCATTCATGTCATCATGGTAAACTGTACTTTGAGGAGGCAGCTACCCCCAAGTCATCTTTTTTGAGTACCTTCCAACTTGAGGGGCTCATCTTCTGGCACTATATCTGACAATATTCTGGTGCTCTATATCATGTTTCAATGTTCAATATTATTGTGCTATTTGTGTTCCACTGCTATTTATAAGATTTTTAGTGGCTAAATATTCAGAAGTAGTCTGTCTCTCCTTCCTTCTAGTCTGTCTTCTCTGAAAGCTCAGATGAAACCTGTCCACTGTGGGTGACCCCAACGGTATTTAAGATAGCTTCCAGAATCATAGCAAAATGCAAGCCACTACAAACAACAAACGACAAATGAGTGATGGAAGAAAATGATTAGGAAACGTAAACTTAAGGAATCAGATATGGGATCTTCTAATTATTTCATAATTTCCGGAGGAATTTATGAAGTGATCAAGCAGTCAGAGAAACTCTAAAAAGATATAACTGAACTATACCTCAATAAAGAATTAAATTGTTTTATACAGCATTTGCAAACACACTCCTAAATTAGGAGGGAGTTTTGTAACTTTAGAAAATGTTATTTATTCTGCTAGTCCTGGCAAGCAGTGCTGCTTATAAAATGTTTTATGAATGCTTAATTATCATCTTATTATAAATATTGAACACTACGTGACACATACGCATACTTACATACATACCAAGATGTTTTGCCTTCGCTTTCTTTATGTCTTTAATGCATTAATATTTCACTTATCTTTCTTTACACATAAAAAATATATTGAATAATTTTGGGTATTAATGAGAATGATAAAGCCATCTTACAAGAAAGCCATTTAATTTTGTTGCAAATTACTCTAACTAGGAATAATGTAAAACAGTGTTCTTGTCTGTTAATTCATTTTGTTGTTGTTGTTGTTAATAATTAAGGGCACTTGCAATCAAACCTTTAAATCCAAGCAACCTGCTGTTAACATATGAGGAATTTATTGACTTTTAAGTTGCATTTCTTCTGCTGATGTTAAGTGTAGTCAGGGTGGTTTCGACTCTCAGCAACCTTGTATAGGGTTGCCAAGGCTTCTAAATCTTTGTAAGAGCAGAGCTCATGCTTTGCAGTTCAGTTCCCATCTCTTCTATATTCTCCCACAATTTCACATGCATCCATATATCAACTAGGTGAAATGTTTCTACAAGTAAAACTCACAGTGTTCTATGAATGGATGTCGGTGAACCATGGTGTACAACCTTAGAACTAACCTTGATTTTATATTTCTAAATTAAACAAAGTGGTAGTATAAAATCTACCACATTTACTACTTTTGGATCAAAGTTTCAAAAGGCACAGGGATATTAATTGGTATAACTGCAACAGGTTAAGATTCAGGGAATTTGGGCTAATACTCTTCTTTTCATAGCTAACTAGCTGAGTTGTTGTTATTGTTAAGTGCTGTCAAGTCAATTCTGATTCCGCTCTGATCAAGAAACCCTACATAGTTTCTGAGGAACAGCTGATGAGTTTGAACTGCCGATCAGTGCGTGTCCTACCAGAGTAAGTCCATACCAGGACTTCAACTAACTAAGAGGCCCTGACAAATCACCATCTGGGAGTCAATTACTTCAGAGAGAAAGTAAATTATTAAACTGCTGCTGCTGGTGGTGTTGTTGAATGCTTCATGTCAATTCTGACTCACAGAAATCCTGTATAGTGTTTCCAAGAACCAGCTCATGAATTTGAACTGCCGACTTTGCGGTTAACAGTTCAGTACTTTTCCAACAGTGACTTAATAATATTTGGTCCCATTTATTGTTTTCTTTTAAATATGCTCTTTAGTGCTTAATTCAAGGAACTATATACCTTACAATAATTGTAATAGGTTGTTATGATCTCATTTTATATGTGAGGATGGTAAACCCATGAAAATTGAGTATCACAGTTAGGGTCACAAAGCTAACGTGCAAAGAGCTTGGACTGAACCCCTTTTCTTTCTAACTCTGAAGCTAACGCTGCTTATTTTGTCTTTATCTCCAGCTCTGTAATCTGTCAGCATGTTACCAAGGAATGAGGAATTAAATAGGGAGAGGCCAGAGATGGATTCAAAATGAACTGAGTGCTTTATCATAAAATGAACATCTTGTTTTAGAGGTAAAATGAGCATAATGACCCCGGTGGGAAACCTGATGGATTGTAGCTTGGCCATCACTATAATTCAGACACGTGTTTACTCTGTCAAACTAAGGATCAATGCCAAATAGGAGCCAAAAAAGGAGCGTGGGAAAGCCTGTGGCTGGGGTAAGGGTTAGGGAAACAGCTGCTATGGGCAAGATACATAAAGAAAGGAGAAAATAGAAATCAACAAGAAATAGAACTTAACTATCTCTACATGTTGTGGTATAAAATATCTTTAAATAAAAGATATTTTGGGGGTTAGAAGGGGGAGTTAAAAAATGTGCCAGTAATTTTATCAGTAATCCTATAAGATTTGATCTTTAGGTCAAATATAATAATTCATAATCAGAATTTTATTATGTTTGATATACTTTTATGTCTAATAATGGTTTAATTTGCTTATGAAGCTTGCTTTTAAAAAAAATCAACTTTTAATATTAATTAATACCCTTACTTTAAAGCATGAGGAAAGACAATCTCTAAAAAGAACTAGCAAGCACTCAACACAATTTCATGTCTATTAAATCTAAATATCTGTACCTGAGCCATTGTTGTTGTTGTTAAGTGCCGTCGAGTCGGTTCCGACCCATAGCGACCCTGTACAGGGTTTCCGAGGGTGTAAATCTTTACGGGAGTAGAAAGCCTCATCTTTCTCCTGCAGAGCAGCTGGTAATTTCGAACCACTGACCTTAAGATTTGCAGCCCAATTCGTAACCACTACGCTACCAGAGCTCCTTTAGCTATAAGGAAAAAAAATTGGAACTGAGTTACTGTCTTAAAGGATTTCATGCTTGGCAGCTCACTGAAAAGTTTGAAGTTTGAGTCCACCCAGAAATATCTTGGACATAAATCCTTATTAACTTAAGAGACATCAACTATTGAAAAACCACATAGAGCACAGTTTTAGCCTGACACACCTGGGGTCACTAGGAGTTGGAACCAGCTTGATGACAAATGGTTGTTGATTTTTTTTAAAATAATCTCATAAATCTGAATGTTTCATTCATTCAGCAGTTATCATTTTACTTTTTGTCAGGCATTATGTTTCTCAGGATTCAGAGACTGATTAGATACAAGAGTGGCTGTTCTTAGGAACTTACAGTCTACTCAGAGAGGCCACTAAGGATAATGAATAGGAAGTACAGGATACACTGAGTGTACAGAAGTTACCCACTTGAGCAATCACTGAAACAATCCTAGAGGCAATGTCCAGGGAATTATTTTACTTGATAACTTTTATAAGGGGCAATACATATGCTTTCACAAATTTAATTACTTGGCATACATTTTACCACCACCAAAGGGTGTTAAGTATAAACACAGAAAGAAAAACCATGACACTACCACATTTATAATTCAATGCAGACAAATGTCTTTGAGAATATGGCTTAAAAGACCAAAAAAAAAAAAAAAACTATACTAGAAAGTAGAAAGATAGTCTTTGGAGCTCCTCTATAACCTGACTTGTAGTAAATCAGTTATTCCGATAGGACCTCTCAGTTTCCTTTTTTTTTAGTATATCAGATTGAAAGATGAAAGATATCTTGTAGATATACAGCTGTATAATTTTAAATGTACAGTGATCTGCCTTCAATACTATTGCTTAATATTTGTTTTCTCTAAAGCTCTCCTTTTTCTACAAACTTCCCAAGGGTTTATGTTTACTTTCCTAATCATACTGACCATACATAAAGGGATGGTTTGAAAATCTGCACTTCCAGATCAGGTTGCACATTTTACCTCCAAACGATTCCTCAATTATTTGCAGAATCTTACTTGGAATTCTTGTGAGTATACTTAATTAACAGACCTACTACCCCATTCCTAGCTTCTCCCCAGAATTGACTTCTTTGTCAATTTTCCTTATCTCAGGAGTCATAGTCCATCATTTTCAATCTAAATACTCAAAGCCAAAATGTAGAAGTTAATTTTGTCTCCTGTATTTCTGCCACCTTTTAAATCTAACATAATCTATAAAATATATTTTTGAATCTGTTAAGCATCTTTAAAACGACTCTATTTTCCCTCTCCCTGAAAATCACCCTGGTGAAAGACATTATTGTATGTCATTCAGACTGCTGGTCTTTCCACATCCACACTTGTTCCCTCCAGTTTCTTTCTCCATAATATAAGGAGTCCTAGTAAAATGGTGTAGGGTAAGCACTAGGCTGTTAATTGAAAGGTTCAAAGCCATCAGCTGCTCCTTGGAAACCCTGCATAAGGAACTAACTCAACAGCACTTAATACCAGCAACAACAATATGAGGGTGTTTCAAAGAGTTGGTGAGAAATGAAATTTTTAAAAATGGAATTTTTCCAGAAACTTTTTGAAGCTCCCTTGAACAAGTAAATGATCATTTTTAAACACAAAGTCAATCATGATAATCCCCTGACTAAATATTTCAATAGCTTCCTTTAGGTTTCATTTCAAAGTGCTTACAAATAGAGCTGGTCCCACAAGTACCTGTCACTGTCAGATCCATTCTCTATCTCCCCAGATTATTCTTAATCCAGAAATTGTTCTCTCTGTTCTCTGCTCCAACCATACCATCTGCCTTTCCGTTCCTCCAACAGTGCCCTCTTATTCTAAAGTATTCCCACGTTATTTACTGTTCTTGGAAAGCTCTTTGAGTTCCTTCTTGACAGGGTACTTCCTCTCAACCTTTAGGTCACTTTCTTGGAAGACTTGTCACTAACCCCTCAGGTAGTGGTGGTGATTATGCACCGTGGAGTCAGTTCTGACTCATAGTGACCCACCACAGGGTCTCCAAGGCTAAAAATCTTTACGGGAGCAGAAAGTCTCATCTTTCTCCCACGGAACAGCTGGTAGTTTCAAACTGCTGACCTTGAGATTAGCAGCCCAACTCGTAACCACTGTGCTACTAAGAGCTCCTTCAGTAACAGCTCTGTTGTTTGTGTTAAGTGCATCTGTTGAGTTGGTTCCGACCCACAGTGACCCTGTATAGGGTTTCTGAGGAGTCACTAGTGAGCTTGAACCACTGACTTTGCAGTTTAAATGGCTTTGCAGTCTGGAGCATTAATCGACAGCACCACACCAGGACCCCACTCTAGATAAGGTAAAAATCCCTTTGTGGCACTATAGGGCAAACTCTGGAGTGCTAACTACAGGTTGGCGATTCAAACCCACCAGCTGATCCTTGAAAACCCTATGCAGAGTTGCCAAAAAAGCCCACTAAAGGACACTCAATAACAGTAACAATCAGTAAGTAATTACTTAATACATTCCAACTGAACTATAAAATCCACAAGCGGTTTTTCATTTTTTTTTCCTAGCACAGGTTATGATTGATAATCAATACATTGCTACTGATCAGAGTTGTACAATATCTGCTTTATGCCATATGCCATATGAGCTAATAGATCTGCCATGACTTTAAGCACACACTCCTTCACTCAATAGTATTTATACAGCTAACAAAATGTTATTGAATGCTGATAGAAATGTGAGAAATCATGGCCAAGTTGAGAAGTACCAATGAATTGAGTTGGAGGAAATGGATGTGTAAGAAGCACCTTTTCCTTTCAACAATAATCTCTAGTTTAAATCTCAGTAAAACACCAGATTAGATGAAAACATAAAGAAATCAAAACTACAACAACAAAATCCAAAGCAATATTCTTCACACAATGCCCATAATCTACTATGTAGGACTATCCAGCACCACAAATGCACCACCAGAAGTTACTAGCTAGTTGCCAATATTATTGATTCAACTTTTGGTTTTGTTGTTTGGGTTTTCACAGTTCTTGAATATCTACTAAATAATAATTATCTGTAGCTCAATCAAATTCTTCTAACATTAAGATAACATTATGCTAAACAAGTCAGTCACCGAAAAAGAGGAAGACTCCAACAAGATGGATTGACAGAGTAACAGCAACAATGGGTTCAAGCATAGTCCTTGTAACGATGACACAAGACCAGGCAATGCTGAGTTCTGTTGTGCACAGGACTGCTGTGAGTTGGATGCATCGAACAACAACAACAAACTTGAGTCAAATGAAGTGAGTTGCCTATGTGCTTCT
>NW_006408604.1:518387-535909 GCF_000296735.1 Chrysochloris asiatica
TTTTGAACTGCTCATCTTGAGGTTACCAGCCCAACATGTAGCCACTATGCTGCCAGAGCTCCTTGTAGTGGTGGTAGTGGTGGTTATATGGGGTGTCAATTCTCACCCATAGTGACCCTGTAATAGGTTTTCTGAGGCTGTAAATCTTTATAGGAGCAAAAAACCTCAACTTTTGCAGAACAGCTGGTAGATTCGATCTGCTGATCTTGCATTAGCAGCCCAGTTTGTAATCCATTTCGCTACCAGAGTTCCTTACAATCTATAGTAATAGAGGCTGTTGATGTTGTTGTTAAGTGTTGTTGAGCCGATTCCAACCCATAGCGACCCTGATGGTGGTGGTGATAGTATGCCATGGAGTCAGTTCTGACTCATAGTAACCCTGCATAATGCTTCCAAGGCTGTAAATCTTTACAGGAGTAAAAAGCCTCAACTTTCTCCCGTAGAGCAGCTGATAGTTTCAAACTGCTGGCCTTGCAGTTCACAGTCCAATTCGTAACCACTCTGTTACCAGAGCTCCTTAATAGAGTCTGTAGCAAGTATAAAAAAGGTAAGCTAAGAAGTTAGTTGTGGTTGGTTGTGGTGATTACATGACATAGAATTGGTTCTGACTTACAGCCACTCTGTACAGGGTCTCCCCTGCTACAAATCTTTATGGAAGCATAAACCTTCATCTTAACTTGTAGATTTGAATTGCCAATCTTGCAGTTAGCAGCCCAAAATGTAACTCACTATGGCAACAGAGCTAAGCATAAGTAATGAGAAATTAAATTTTCATCTGACAGGAATTAAGGACATACGAAGAGACAAGTATAAACACTGGCTCTGTGGAGTCAATTAAATGGCTATCTGATTGAAAGAAAGGTCCTTGACTAATACTGATGCGACATACATTTAAGTACACAGTAAGGAGATAATTAAGAGTAACATGAGAGCCTGAAGGGCTCAAAAATTTAGCAGAATGTGATATATGATACGGGGAACATCAGTCAAGGATTACTTTTAGCAAGACGGGATTAATTCAGATGTGTTGCTATGATGCAGGAAAGCAATACAGACAGTATTTCAAATATCAGTAGGAACCCCCATCATGGACAGGTTTCAGCAGAAGTCAGCCTAAGAAGAGAGGTCTAGTGGTTACTTCTAAAAAAAACTTCACAAAGGTCGGGAAAGGGGGCGGAATAGATGCAGGGAACACAGGGAGGATGTGAGATAAGTGATGTTGCAATGAGGGATTGCAATCAGTTACATGAGGCAAAATGGGTACAAACAGTTGAATGAAAACCTGATGATCTGTTCTGTAATCCTGCACCCAGTTCAAAATAAAAAAGTTAGTTTTTGTTTTCTTTGAAGTTAGCTAAATGAAAACCTACGAATTACAACAGAACTTTGACTGATAGTCTGCTTGGAAGATGAACCCACTTACAGAGTGGCAGCAGCAATGGATTTGAGCATATTAATAATCATGAATATGGTACAGGATAAGATAATACTGTGTTCTATTGTATTGAGAAGCAGCCCTGGTGATGTAGTGGGCTATGCATTGGGTTGCTAACACCAAGTTCACTAGCTCAATTCCACCAGCCTCTCCATGCGAGAAAGATGAGGCTTTCTGTTCCCATAGAGATTTAAAGCCTCAGATACACTATGAGTCAGAATCAACATGAAGGCGGACAATGACCACCACCACTATTGTTTTGGGGCTGCCATGAATCAGAGCTGACTTGATGGTAACTAACAATAAGAAAAACATTGCACCAACTCATGGTAGCTATATAGGGTCAACAACCAGACTAAAGCCACATTTTTAAATATTTCACATGCAGTACAGATTACGCCTATTTGCAAGGGAGGAAACTGCCAAATATCTGTTAAGACATCACTTTTATAACTCAGGCTAAAATATAAAAGCTTAGACCATGTGGTTGTAAAGCAGTAACATGGAAAGCAAAAGGGAAATTTTCAAAATAATATCAAAATAAGGCATGCCAAAATTTAGTATCAGATTTAGATTAAGGAGAAGAAAGAAAAAAAAAAATCAAAATTACTAGATCACAGTAGTTCAGAAGATGAGAGAAAGGTTGCTATTACTGAAATATGGTAAGGGAACCCAGCCTGACAATAAGAGTGAGAATTGTCAAATATCTTTGATGGAAAATTCTAAATGTAAATGCTTCATAAGCAGCTGGAGACACTAGATAAGAGTCTGTGGATATAACAGGAAGTATGTTGGGTTTTAGTGCTGCTATTTGGGATGAAGTAGGGGGAAGCTAATCATCACATATACTTCTGAACCCTGAACTTAAACAGAAATATTTTTAAAATGTTGTTGCTATTGTTAGGTGCCATCAAGTCGGTACCGACTCATAGCGACCCCATGCACAACAGATCAATTTTTAAAATAGCTTGTTAAAATATCTTTTCATAATTTCATATTTCTTAAACAAGGTGTCTTAACAAAGAATGATATATTTTGATGAAAAAATAATTAATAGAAACTAATCCTTCACAGCTAAGCCAGGATTATCTCACAGAACCATGAGCAGGTAAATACAGAACCAGAATTATGCTCTCTGTTTCCTTCTCCTTCCCACCTTTCCTTCCCCCCCACCGGAATATTTGCTCACATTTCTTTATTCTTTCTGCAAATTGACTTTCTCTGTTCTGTAGTTCTACAGATTTTGCACTTTTGAAAAGACTGTCTTAATTCACTTGATCTCAATATTAAATTTCTGGATCAAAATCTCATTGCTTATCTCAAGTCCAAATAGATACAGACAAGACAACTAGGTAATTCAATATCCTAACAAAGGATATACCAATACTTACATACCTATAACAGGGATAACACAATAACCCAATAAACATTGATAACTAGTGCATCCAAAGGAAAAAGAAAGATATTGAGAGAAATGAAAACCAGGTCTGACATTTGTTGTTGTTATTTGTTATTGAGTCCATTCTAACTCATAGTGATCCTGGATATAGTTTCCGAGGAGTAGCTGATGACTTTAAATTACTGACCTTGTGCTTGAAAGCAACCTTGCAGTCCTGTGCATTATCCTACAGTGCCACACCAGGACTCCAGGCCTAACAGTTGAATTAAATGGACATCTTTCACCTGGGAGAAAAGTTATAATTCCCAAAAGACAAATAAGAGTGTTATTTAATCATTTGAACTTTTCATATAGAATAGAAAACATTATAAAAAAGAGTCAGTTGCAAGGCCGATTTTGACTCAACACCATAATTGCTCAATAGCAGAGCTTTATAAAATAACTGCATTTGAGATTATCTAACAACAATACTGAAAAACTGAAATATTATGTGATATATGGAAAACCAATGCTAACAAATTCATTGATTTGCCCATTATCTAACAGATACAGACCAATCATCCATCAGTTTGTCATACTGTGGTGGCTTGTGTGTTGCTGAGATACAAGAAGCTATGCCAGCAGTATTTTAAATGCCAGCAGGGTCACCCTTGGTGGACAGGTGTCAGATGAGCTTCCAGACAAAGACAGACTAGGAAGAAGGAGAGGGCCATCACTTTTCAATGACTAGCCACTGAAAACCTTATGAATCACAATTGTCACATAAAGTGCCTGAAGATGAGCCCTCAGGTTGGAGGGCACTCAAAAGATGAATGAAGAATAGCTGCCTCCTCAAAGTAAGTTGACCATAATGACATGGATGGAGTCCAACTTTCTACCTTTCCCCAAACCTTCTGGAACTAGGTTTCTTACTGAAAGCTTGTAAGCTGATCACTTCTTGCCTTTGTAGCCTCCCCATTTTGGGTAGCCAATGTCCAAGTTGCCCATCCTTGTTGACCCTGTGTACCAAGTGGGTGGGAATGATCCTCACTGTAAAGATTTGTTCCCTCCTTTGCCCTACTGCATCCACAAGCATAGGTCAAGTTCATCAAGTTGTTGTGGATTACTCTTTTATTTCCTCTTCTTTCTTCCTCTAGTCTAGTTCTGATCATCCAGCCATTGAAGCCAGATCAAGTGGGTACTATCTGCAAGTGTGGGTGTTCTTGTGCATCTCCCCTCTCTTCATATCAGCTGGATGCTTCACACTCCACTCTAGTCCTCTGTGGCCATGTCCCTGCCCCTGGGATCAGGAATCCCTGGTCTCATAGTGACTTCATTTTGACAGCATTTATTATAAACAAAAAATAAATACTTTTTCTATCAAATATTTTGTAATCTTGATATTGTCCAAAAAGAATACATTTGCCATCGATAGCATCAAAATTGTTGGTAAGAATTCTAGTACTATTTTTTCCCCTTAATTTTGTTTTCCAGGAAAAGAGATATGATTCATCTTTAAATAAGAAAATTAGTAACAGTAAATATATTAATTTCTGAGAAAAAAAAGTGTTTTCCAGGAAGAGTTGTAGGATCAACAATAGTTGGTGAAAATAGCTAACATAAGTAAGAGAAAACAAAATATATAGAAAGTAGAATGTTACCTGCGACTTCAAGCCATGTCTTTGATTTATAACCATAATAGCCATTATGAACAAAAATTATCTTTAAAAAATTAACTTTGAGCTCCAGATTAAAGATGTATATCTATCCAGGAATCTTGAGGAAGAGAAGAGCTAATCAGGTGTAAATGATGATAAAATGCTTGAAGCTCTGGACTCACCCCAATTTGGATAAGTTTGGGCTTTGCATAGAATTTTATTTGAAACAAGTGTTCTATTTCAAGAGAGAAAAAAAATGAGGATAGCAGAAATGGAGTGAGGGAGGAATACATATCACCTTTCTAGAGTTTTCCAGAGTCTTCACTATCAATGAATTGGCCATTATACATTGAGAAACTAGATCCTTATGAAAAGAACTTCTCTAGTGAAAGCAATCTGTAATTTAAAGAAACATCATCTTGAGCCAATTTTCCATAAAGAAAAATGTTGCTCTTAATAATAGTTTTCAAACATCTACAGAGCTAAATTGCATTGCAAACGTCAGTATAAAATATTATAATGAAGAAAGTATCCATTTTTATTTTGTTAATATAAGCTTTTATTAAGGTACACAGGCCCTACATTAACCTTTATGACAGAAGAGTAACACGTGTAAAATGTTTACCTTCATCCATACTCCTTTGTAGATTTCTTTCTATAACATTGTCATTCATGTGTTTTTTCTAATAAAGTTTTACAAGTAAGAAAATGTATTTTATTATACTTTAATGTAAGAGGAGGCTGAAACACTGAAGTAACACAAAAAATAAAAATCACTTTACTTGTATTAGTTGTTTTTCTTCTTGCAGTCCATGTAAGTGTAGATATAATGCTAGACATGGAAACCAACTGGAAGTGCTTCTTTAAAACAAAAATAAAAATTTTACAATAATTAACTTGAAACTCAAAAACACTAAATGATCAATGAAAAAATTAATTCTAAACAACTGAATTTTTGAATTGGCAACAAATCTTATTTTGCTAGATTTTAAGCAAAACCTTTAAAGACTGAAAATGCCTTATGATGATAAATCAGATTAACTCCAGCTCTCTCCTCATTTGCTTTTCTAAAAACTCAGCCTCTCAGTTGGAATACAATTATTTAATTGCTCAATAATATAAAGTATTTAAGAAACATCTATTCAGAACATATCCATGTACTTAAGAGGTAATTAAAATAATATTAAATGCTTATTCTGTGCCTGGAACTGTGCTGGATGTTTTAAGCAAAGTATTTAAAATTAAATAATAACTTTATGATGTAGAAATTGTTATCCCCATTGAACAGATGAAGAGAAAGGCACAGAAATGCTAAGGAACTTCCTTTAGGCACAGAGCTGGAAATTAACATCTACCTTAATTCTAATTGATATATTATCCTACTGACTTCAGACTCCAGTTAGCAGAGAAGTTGTTTAAGGGAGAATGGCTATATCATGGTTATGGAAAAACTGTACACAAAAGAATAAGGAAATGCTAAACAGTGTGGAGCTGTGTATAAGGAGTTCAGGTCAATAAGGATGAGCTGTAGTGGTTCAGAAGACTTAGTGAAAGAGAGATGGATCTGGAAATAGGGTATGAAGAATTAACAGGATTTTACTAAGTACAGAGAAGAAATTAGGTCATTCCAAAGAAAGAAGAGAATGGACATGGACGGGGAAGGAACTTGTTGGGCTTACAAAATAAAGAGAGTGCTAATCTGAGTGAGAAGACTACACACAGAGAGTAAAGCCAATTGACCTGGGTAATCCCTGGGGACAGATTTTAACATAATAGAATCAACAAAATATATATAACAAAGATGAAGAGAAAATTGCTGAGGGAAAGCCCACTGAAGAATTACAAGAAAATTATAGTTTTAATAGTATGGCTCATATTTCTTATATTTTCCTTTTTACAGTGCTCTTGTTACTTTGCTTCCTACATACTACATTCAAAGTTTTAGACTGAGAAGTTGATCTGATATTCCCTGAATACAACAGTTTGTCAGAATAATATTGGAGAAAGAGAGGATAAAGGAAGCCAGGCAGAAAATGCTGCATGAATCAAAAAGCAGTAAGGAGTTATTATAGGTTCTTTGTCTGATATTAGACAGTAGACAAAGATTTCTGTACTTGTAATAATCAACCACCATTCATCTTCCAGTTTGTCACCCTGTGGTGACTTTCTTATTGCTGTGATGCTGGAAGCTATGCCACCCATATTTTAAATACCAGCAGGGTCACCCATGGTGGACAGGTTTCAGCAGAGCCCCAGACTAAAACAGACTAGGAAGAAGGTGAGCAGACTAATTCTGAATTTTAAGCCACTGAAATCCTCATGAATAGCTATGGAACACTATCAAATATGGTGTTGGAAGATGAAAACATTATGAATAGCATATTACTGTCAGATATAGAGCCATAAGATGAACACCTCAGGCTGGAAGACATTCAAAATATGACTATAGAAGAGTAGCTTCCTCAAAGAAGAGTTGACCATGATTATACAAATGGAGTAAAGGTTTAGAGACCTTCATTTGCTAATGGGGGCACAACTCAAAATGAGGTGAATCAGCTGCAAACATCCATTAATAATCAGAACAGGGAATGTAGAAAGTTTGAATCTAGGAATATTGGAAATTGTCAAAAATGCAATGGAAAGGATAAAGACCAACATTTTAGCCATTGTTGTTACATGCCATCAAATTGGTTCTGACCCATAGTGACCCTGTATAGAGTTTCTGAGGAGCAGCTGGTGAGTTTGAACCACTGACCTTAAGGTTCAAACCTACTCTGCAGTCCAGTGCATTAACTCACAGTGCCCCACCAGGACATTGGTGAGTTGAAATGAACTGAGACTAGCCATTTTGAATCATACTGTCATATGATTTACTAAGCTGGGAAGGACAAATTCAAGAGGAATGTTGTAGCAGCATTCATCATCAAAAAGAATATATCAAAATCTATCTTGGAAGGTGATTTTAGGATATTATCCTATCTGTCTGTGATAGGATAATATCCATATGTCTATAAGGTAGATCAGTTCAGACAACCATTATTCAAATTTATGCTTGAAACACAAAATCCAGTAATGATGATGTTGAAGAATTCTACTAACTTCTTCAGCCTTAAATTGATCGAGCATGTAATCAAATATAATGAAAATGACTGGTGATTTGAATGAGAAGGTTGGAAACAGAGGAATGACCAGTACTTGGAAAATATGGCCTGGGTGTTAGAAATTATGCTGGAAAATGCATGATAGAATTTTGCAAGACCAATGACTTCTTCATTGCATATACCTTTTTTAAAAAACAACTATACACATGGACCTCACCAGATGGAATACACAGAAATCAAATTGACTATATCTTTGAAAAGAGAAGATGGAAAAGCTTAATATCTTCAGCCAAAACAGAGTCAGGGGCCGACTGTGGGACACATCATCAATTATTCATATGCAAGTTCAGGCTGAAACTGAAGAAAATTAAATCAAGTCAACAAGAGCCAAAATATGAACTTGAACATGTCATACCAAATTTAGAGACCATTTTGAGAAACACATTTGACACATGAGACACTAATTACTGAAGGTCAGAAGAACTGTGGGATGATATCAAGAACATCATATAGAAAAAAGCAAAAGGTTATTACAAAGACAAGAAAGAAAAGAAAGACCAAAACGCATCAATGGTGTTGGAAAAGGATGCTGAAAGTACTATGAATAAACTGCCAGAAGAATAATAAATCTATATTGGAAGAAGGACAGCCAGAATACTCCTTAGAAGAAAGGATGGTGAGACTTTATCTCTCATACTTCTGACATGTTATCAGGAGAGACCAGTTCCTGGAGAAGGACATCAGGCTTGGTAAAGTGGAGGGCCAGTGAAAACTTGGAAGATCCCAATGAAATAAACAGGCACAGTGGCAGCAGCAATGGGCTCAAATGTCACAATAATTGTTAGGATGGCACAGGACCGGGCAGAGCATTTCATTCTGTTGTGCATAGGTTGCTGTGAGTCGGAAACAACTAGATGGCACTTAGCAATAATCTGATCAAAACAACCACAACAACAAAACTGATATAAGCTCCACAGATTCAGACTGACGAAAGTGATTGGCAAGCCACCGAGAGTACAAAGACTATGAGTCATACTTAGGTGAAACAATGTGTTAAAACGGCAAGGTCAGTGGCTCAGACTCACCATCTCACCCTGGAAGCCCTATTCAGGGTTGCTATGAGTAGGGACCAACTCAGTGGCACTTAACAACAACAACAATGGAAATATCAATGGTCCCAATCCATTAGCTGCTTCTCAGAAGAAAGACGAGGTATTCTTCTTGAATAAAGATTTACAGTTTTGGAAACCCTCTAGAGCAATTCTACTCTGTTCTATGTGGTCGCTAAGACTAAAAATTGACTCAGCGGTAGTGGGTTTGTACACACACATATAAGGTAGTCTAAGGTTGATAGAAGTATTGGTGTGGCTCTGTAGGATAAGCCCTGGAACTAAAGGTCAGTTTGAACTGCAAGGTACTTCAAACTCTCCAGGCACTCCTTTGAAATGCTATACAGGGTCGCTATGTGCCATAACTGACTCATCAGCACTTAACAACAAGAAGATTGCTAAGTCAAGGAGTTAAATGCTTAACAGTTGATCTTTCCATAAGAGAAATACTCAGTAAAGACTAATATAGAAATAAAGGAAAAACTGGAATTGTCAATACTGTTCATTGTATTTATTACATAACCAATAAAAAATTAATGAGCATCTACCACACAAATGGAACTGTGTTAAATTCAATTCAGGATAACAACGAAATTAAGAGATATAATTCCCTGATTGAATGGAACCTAAAGTATTATATTTTTAACTTGAAAGTCACCAAAGGTGTCCCTTCCCCTTTTTATATCTGTAACTATATGGCTTCCAATATGTGTTATTTTATTAAAATAACCCAATTAGCTTTTTGCAGGGTGTTACTCCAAATTTACAATGAAAAGTCACTTTTACTAAATTTAATTTTAAAAAAGGAGATAACAAATAATATCTCCCCTTTAAAGTTATAAATCTAAAAAAATTTATTTTTTAAAACTATTTAAACTATTAATAGATGTTAAGAAAGTTTAGTTTCTTTCAGTTTCTAACACTAGAAAGTTCAAAAGTCACACTACATTTTTGTGTCTCTTAAATTATTCTTTTTCAGACATCTGGCCAAATGAAGTCATTTTAGATATGCAAACTTATGTGCCAAAAAAGAAGTTCAAGGAAAGAGTCTTTTGAAAGGAAATAATTCATTAGGTAGTTCAAGTAGAAGATTAAAGATTACACCCTAATGATGAAACCTCAGAGTTGGGAAAAAAAAAAAAAAAAAGAATGCCTACCATGTAGTCACATACTCTGGAGATATATCTGTGGAGTTTTCAAAACGTTTATAGAAAAATGGAGTTAAAAGATAATGGAATTCTCCATGAACTGTTTGAAGCACAGTATAAACCCAAACCAAACCACCAGGCATTGAGTAGATTTTGACCCACAGTAACCCTATAGGACAAAGTAGACCTTTCTCATTTGGTTTTCAAGGTCCTCAATCTTTATGGAAGTAGATTGCCACATCATTCTTCCATATAGCCACTGGTGGCTTTGAACCCTTTTGTTAGCAGCTAAGCATGTAGGACCAAGGATCCTTCCACACAATGAGTAGGAGTTATGTATTATTTCTTTATCACCTCTCATTCACATAAAAACTTTTTTCATATTGAAGTTTTAAATATAATCTTTACTAGTACTTAAGCTTGTATTTCCCAGAAAAATGTACCACTAGATAAAACATGCAACTGAGAATTACACCTACTCTTCAATTGTTGATTATCTTGTTATCAGAGTTCCTATTTATGACAATAGTAAAAATCTGTACTATCCAACTGAACTCCTGGTGTGGCATTGTAGGATCAATACTGGACTGCGAGCCACAAAGTTGACAGTTCAAACCCACCAGCTGCTCCTAGGAAATCCTTGCAGGGTTGCTATGAGTCGGAACCAACTCAATATCACTTAACAACAACAATGACATCCAACTATTTTGTGCATTAAGGAGGTAGCAGGCATGGCATGAATCATCCCCTCCTCTAAGGGCCGGTCTCTGGGTGGACTTGAGAAGGTACTCTCCTCTCCCTCCTGCTCAGATGGGCACCCGTCCAGATGACATGTGTGGGCCTGCCTATTCCTTGGTCCTAATCTTCAGGATAATATACAGGCAGGCACTATCAAGGTAACCAGCACCTGTTATGGGTTCCCAGCACCCAACTACCTGAGGTCCTATAGCTAAAATCTACTAGGAAAGCAGGAAGACAGGAAAGAAAAGAGACATTAGAGAGGGTGTTTACAGAAAAAGTGTTTGGAGGAAATGCATGAGACATCTCAAGTCCTGGCGTAGCACTGTAAGATAAGCAGTAGACTTCTAACTACAAGGTCAGAAGTTCAAACCCAACATCCACTCCTTGAAAACCCTATAAAGGGTTGCTATGAATCAGAACCAATTCACAGCACTTAACAATAACAGCAAAGTGGTGTTGAAGCTGTTTAAGCATTGAACTGCAAATCACAAGGTTGGGTGGTTCAAACCCATCTAGCCACTTCTTGGAAAACCTTTACTTGGCAACACTTGACAATAACAACAACAAAGTGAAGCAAACAGGGGCGGATGTGTTACCAGTCACCCAGAGCCCTCTCAGAAGTCCTGAGCCTCAGTGACTAGCCAGGCCCACAGGACAGAACAGGGTCATGGACCTTGATCACAGGCTTTCAGGGGTGGGAGTTGATGGCCTGGAGGTAGCTCTAGGAGAGACGTTCTGACCAGCACAGGAGGAAGGTAAAGTGATTAATCTGTGAGCACTTCAGTGTCACAGACTGTCCTTTCTAGCATTGCCTCCTCCAAGCCTCCCTCCTACTTCTGCAGAGGAAAATCTACAACTCGACTCCTCACTGTAATGAGTATATCAGTAAATCTTAGCTGTTATCATTCTTAGGATCTACTTTTCTAAATTTGAAAAAAATCAGACAAATGGTATGAAAACAGAAAAGAAACACATTTTCCAGTTTTTGAACAGGGTAATAATCTTGTACCATTGCAGTGTTAGTCTGTTACAAAAAACATACAGGTCAATCTTTCTATCTAGCATCAGAAAACACACAAATTTCTGAAAAGTGCAAAAATAAAGGAGGGAAATGGAATTTCCACTGAAATAAAAACAAAAGGCTAATCATGAATGATTTGCTCAGAATTTTTGAATATATAATAATAGAAATGTCCTCCACAATTTCAGAATATTAAAATATGTTTTTCAAAATTGCTATATGCTTATTAACAATATTTATTTTCCAGTTTAATAAAATAAAATCTATCAGATCTTAATTCATTTGTATGCAGAATAAGCTGACCATAAAATTCTGATTTTTTTTTTAAGATCAATGAAATCAGTACTAAATTAAAATTCCTTGTAAAGCAACTGTCAAGTACTTAAATAGTAGCAATCCTAGTAAAGTGTTCACTGAGACCACTTTATTAGCTTATGATTTTTATTCCCAATGAGTATTTCAGAGTTTAAAAATGCATATCATAATTTATACTGACATTTAAAAGAACCCTGATGCCATAAGCATTGTCTTCCATGTTGGCTTACTACTATTTTAAAGTTTTAAAAAGGAAAGAGAATATTTCTGCATTAAATTAAAAAAATTTTTTTAATTAAACTTAATTCCAGTGTTGAATTAGGTTGAAATTCAAAGAGACTGTTAATATTAGTACCCTCAGAAGGTCACCTTCTATACAATCCTTAAGTAAATTCATCAGTTCAATGTTTTCGAAAAAAAAAAAAATGCATCTAATTAATATTGTGGTGCTTTTTTTAAAAAAAAAATCTTGCTGATTATTAGAAGAAAAAAATCAAATGAAATATAAAGATCTTGTTCATGCTTTCTGTTACCACTTGTTGTTGAGGGCCATCAAGTCGGTTCTGATTCATGGCGACACTGTATAGGGTTTCTGGTAGGTTTAAACCACTGAAATTATGATTAGCAGTCCAGTGCTTATTATACAGCACCATACAAGGACCTCTCAGTTGCCACTAGTCACTTACATTACACAGTTTTTCAATATTAAAATTAAAGTAGTATACTATATCACACCCTCGGAAACCCTGTACAGGGTCGCTATGGGTCGGAACCGACTCGACGGCACTTAACAACAACAATACTGTATCACTATACTATATTACTCAGCTTGATTATATATCAGAATCCTTGAAGCACTTAAAAATAAAAATACTATGGTACAATGTCTAGATTCCACCTCAGACTGTGAAATCCGAACCTTTGGATTTGGGACTTGGTGAATCTATATATAACCTATCGTGATTCCAAAGTTTTCGTAAGATTAACTTCGCTTGAATTCTATTGCCCTGAAAATCCTTTAGTAGCACTGGTGGCATAGTAGTAAAGGATTTGGCTACTAATTGAAAAGTCAGATGCTTCACTAGCTGCTCTCCACAAGAAGATGTGGCAGTCTTCTATAAAGAGTACATCCTTGGAAATGCTGTGGGGCAGATCTATGCTGTCCTACAGGTTGTCATGAGTTAGAATCAATGGAAGGTCATATATTAGGTTTGTGCGATTCTTTCTAGCTACACACTACTTATCTTGGGGTTCTGTCTCAAATTTACTCAGGGGCAGAATGACCTCCAACAAATTATACATTTCCTGACGGTATCGACCATATCTGGAACTTATAGATAGATATGTGTCATCTATAACATGGGGACTGATTTGGTCAGATTTCATGAGAATGTATATTGAAGGTATTCTCTAAACTTGTGAGCACCAGCTCCATGTAGATTATATGATGATATCTCAGGCACTCAAAAACTTTTTGGCCATCTACATGGAACCCTAGTAGCATAATGGATTGCGAATTGGGCTGCTAATTGCAAGGTCAGTCACTTGAATCTCCCAGCTACTCTGTGGGAGAAAGATGAGGCTTTGCACTCCCAGAAAGATTTACAGCCTTGGAAATGTTATATGCTATGAGTCAGAACCAATTCCCAAACACACCACCACTATTACATGTCATTATAAAAAACAGTGTCAGGCACAGGACATGAGGTCTGAATCGTATACCAATAATGTATATTTATCAAGGAGATAACTTTCAGTTGTGAAAATATTCACAATCAAAGATAGAAAATATAAACATCTAAGAGAGTAATGAGGGAGAAAGAGGAGGTTTTCTGCCCAGCATAGTTTTAAAAGCCTCAGAAACTGCATACAGGTTTGCTATGAGTCAGAACCAACTTAGTGGCACTTAACAACAAGAGAGTAATATAAAGCTATGAAGACTTAGGAAGGAGAAAAATTTCCAACTGGGTGACTAAAAAATGCATCACAGGTACAAGATGGGCAGGCTGGAGATCAGAATACACAGATGGGAATTAAGGGCAGAAGGCAACAATGTGGTAACTACATAAATAGGAAATCAAGGGATAGAGATCTATCTTCCTCTTTTCCTCTGCCTTCTCCACTCCCCTGCTCCTTATGCAGTGAGTGCACAGCAAGCAATTCAAATTAGCTAGAAAAACACATTGTGGACAAGGGAAGAGGTAGCTTGAAAAATGGAAAGTATAGGGAAGGCAGATAAGTGTGGGTCATAATTTCCAAATCAGACATGTTCATTTTTTCTGGAAGACAAAAAAGAGCTAAAAACTCCTTTTTTATCAAAAGACTAAAATGATTTCATAATACCACTCAACAAAACTGCTGTCATAATTAGAGTTGTTCATCATGAAGATGCAGTACAGGCAATAAATTAATATTTTAAAAAAATATGGCAGCAGAAAGACTGATTGGGAAGCCCATTCACATATGATATGATGAGACCATAAACTAAGGTAAAAAGAACATATAAGGAAGGGAAGACCTTGATAAAATGATTATCATTTTCAAAAGACAAGATATCCTGTCAATTCGGGCAATGCTTTCACTATCTGGTGAAACAGGAAGTTTTCCAAACCAGTCAAACCTAAATTCAAACCCAGAGTCCACATTTGACAAACAGTGAGATCTTTAGTAAGTTACCGAACCTTTTTGAGCTTCAGTGATAAATAATAGTATCAGTTGCCATCAAGTCAATTTTGATTCATGGTAACCCCATGTGAGTCACAAGCTTCAATTTTGTGGTGTAAAATTGTGGTTTGCAAAACGTTTAGTGTGTGAAAGGACGAGCAGACCAACCTGGAGCAGCTAGAAGAACAGAATACACTTTCTGAAAGAAAGACCTACAGGAAAAATATAAAACAACATAGGCAGACCAACTGTTACTATAAGAACAAGCAAGTTGCTTGCCCAGGAGACATCAAGGCAAGTGGTCAGGTCCCCTCAGTGTAAACCCCCTACCAAGACTAAGACTCAATAGGAATACACGCTCTGATTGGTGACCACGTTCATCACCGATAAGGGGAAGTGAGGGGAAAAACAACAATGAAGCTGCAAGCCAAGCCCTACAATGTTCAATATACTTCTGTGAACCAGGGTGAAGACCTGGTTGGCCAGCAGTGTGGCGAGACCTGGGGATTCTTGGGCCCAGAGTCAGTGACATAGCCACAGAGGATTAGAGTGGAGAGTGAAGCATCCAGCTGATAAGAAGAGAGGGCGTATGCACAAGAACACCCACACTTGCAGATAAGACCCACTTGACCTGGCTTCAATGACTGGATGATCAGAGCTCAACCAGAAGAAGAAAGAAGAGGAAAAAAAGACTAATCTGATACAATGTGATGAACCTGACCTATACCTATGGATATAGTAGCTCAAAAGAGGGAACAAATCCTTACAGAAAGGATCATTCCCATCCCCTCCATACACAAAGTAGACAGGGATGGGCAACTTGGACATTGGCTACCCAAAATGGGAGGTAGGGGGCCTACAAAGGCAAGAAGTGACTGGCTTACAAGCTTTCAAGAGGGAACCTAGATTCAGAGGGCATGGAGAAAGGTAGACTCTCCACTGAGTAGTATGCAATCTGTCTAAGTGGGGCTGATGAAATGAAATGTGGATGGGTCTCTTGAGATACAATAGTGAATAATTGTTATCAGGACTGCTTGTGAGTGTTGGAAATGTAAAGGTAGACGTTTTATAGCAAGGAGGGGAGTGATTAACTTTTCAGCCTAGGAGTGGAGGTCCCTGGGACCATCAAGGAAGAAGAACGGGGTGTGGGACCTACACAGAGAGGGAGAGGGGTTGTGTGCTGATGACCGGGGGGGAGGGGGGGAAGGGCAGGCTTGCAGGGTATATACCCTTTGGTTGGTTGATGATGAATGGAGGGGATTGTAACCATGGCAATGAAATGATATACTACAGGATGAATGTAAAGCTAATGTTCTCCCATGTAAACTCTCACATAATTCACAATAAAAGAATAATCAAGAGAAACAAATATCAGGCAATTATTTACAAGTTTAAATTTAAAAGAAAATATATTTTTTGTGCAAAGTCAACGGTCCATAATAATACTGTTTTGGAAGTATTGTAAAATCTCATTCAATCATCATAATAAAATATTTTAATCTGATTGTGCCTAGCTAATTATGCCTTTTAGTATATGTATGAACTTGGAAAATCACTGTTAACTTACTTATAGGAAACAAACTATTTTGAGTTATGCTGTAAATATAATTCTGCAAATCCTTATAAATTTCTGGAAATCAGTTGATTTTCCAAAGGTCACAAAGATACATAGGATATATAACAGAGTGTGACATCATATATATTTAAAAATGTTACACTGTGATTTACTACTGGTAGAATGCATAAAAGCATGAATCTCACGGTACTTCAGTTTCCTCAACTACAAAAAAGGAAGCGGTAGTACCCACATCATAAAGTATTGAGTGTTGAATGACTTCAAATACATGAAGTTTTGAGAATTTAGCCAGGCTTAGAATAAGCAAGGAGTCCTGGTGTGGTGCTGTGGGCTAATGCATCAGACTGTAAAGTCATTTGAACTGCAAGGTCAGTGGTTCAAGCTCACCAGCTGCTCCTTGGAAACCCTATACAGGGTCGCTATGGGTCGGAATCAACTTGACGGCACTTAACAACAACAGAATAAGCAAAATAGCTAATACCAGTTGTTATTTCATCATCATCATCATCTCAATCAATCCATAAAACATCTACATAAGGTACTTTTTATTGCTGTTGTGCCATTTTTATATAAGAAGATCTAAGCTCTGATAGTTTAAGCATTATAATTTACCCAAAGTCACACAGTTAGGGAAAAATAGGGATTTGACTAATTCTAGGCTTTCTGGCCATTGTAGAGTAATCGATATTGTAGTTGTTATTGTAATATCTTATACATATATGTATATATATATACACACACACCCCTATGTGTATTGTATATAGAAATATTTATATATATATATGAATAAAACTCAACAACAACCTACTGCCTTTAAGTGAATTCGGACTCACAAGAATCCTATATAGAGTTTCAAAGGCTATAAATCTTTATAGGAGCAGAAAGCTTTTTCTTTTTCCTGTGGAGCAGCTGATGGGTTTGAACTGCTGGCCTTGTGGTTAGCAGTAGAGTGACTATTCTACAGCACTACCAGGGCTCCTTATAGATATGTACTTAGAAATACTGTTCTTTTCATTCATTCAATTTTAGAAAAAAAAATTCTGATTCATCCAAGAAACTCATCTCTATTATCCCAGTTACTATTTTGTTGTTGTTAAAGCACCAAGGAGTTGATTCCGACTCATAACGACCCTGCACAGGGTTTCCGAAGCTATAAATCTTTACAGGCGCAGAAAGCCTCATCTTTCTCCAGCGGAACAGCTGGTAGTTTCGAACTGCCAACCTTGGCGTTAGCAACCCGATTCGTAACCACTACGCTACCAGAGCTCCTTATATAACCTTATAAATACTGTGCTAACCAACTTCAAGTTTAATTTTGAACATAATAACAGTGGCTACGCATAGTGGTTACGAATTGGGCTGCGAACCACAAGGTC
>NW_006408604.1:536009-536682 GCF_000296735.1 Chrysochloris asiatica
TAAAGATTTATAGCCTCGGAAACCCTGTACAGGGTCGCTATTAGTCGGAAGCGACTCCACGGCACATAACAACAACAACAAACCATTTCTTCACCATGTGTATCTTCCAGGTTACTACTAAATTTTCATGTTTAGTACATCAGGCCTGTGAGGTAGAAATTATTATCGACATTTTAATAAACACATTCAAATTCAGAAGGATTGACCACTTTACCCAAGGTCAGACAGCTAATAAATAGCTGTAGTGAGGATCTGAGCCTAATCTGGCATCAAATTTTAATGTTAATCACTGCACTATACTCAAATCCCTCCATCAATAGATCCTAATATTGCTATTTTCACACTTAGAATAAGGAAAATTTCTACTTCAATTTATTCATTCTCTAAGGTTTCTTAACCTTGACTTTATTGGCATTATGGGTCACAATTCTCTGTTGTAGAAAGCTGCCCTTTCATTGAAAAAAGTTTAACAGCATTTCTGGCCTCTACTCATTAAATAAATACAAGTAGCATTTCCTAAGACTTGACAGTTAAGAGTGCCTTCAGGCCTTGCCAACTGTACCCTGGGAGTAAAATTAGCCTCAGTTGATAACCAATGCAGTACTACAGATGAAATATTGAAAACACAGTGTATGCAGAATAACTAACTCAACTTTTTGTGTTATTTCTAGTT
>NW_006408604.1:536903-574760 GCF_000296735.1 Chrysochloris asiatica
CTTGTAAGCCAGTCATTTCGTGCCTTTATAGCACTCCTCCCCCTATTTTAAGTGCCCGTCCCTATCTACCCTGTGTACAGAGGGGATAGCACTAATGCTTGATGTGAAGAGTCCTTCCCTCTCTGTTGGTATTTAGAGTTACTACCTCTATGAGTATAGGTCAGGTTCATCAAATTGTAGCAATTTACCATTGTTTCTTTTATTAAAAAAACTTTTTTTGTTGGTAACTTTCCTCTAGTCTGATTATCAAGCCATCGAGGCTAGGTCAAATGGGTACTGTCTGCAAGTTTGGGTGTTTTTGTGCAGCTCCTCTTACTTCATATTAGCTGGATGCTTCACTTTCAGCTCTAGCCCTTTGTGGCTCTACGTCCTTGTCCAGGGGCTCAAGTGTCCCCAGGTCTTACCACACTTTGGACCAACCAGCCGTTCCTCTTCTCTCTCTCATCTCCAAGTCAATGGGAGTCAAAGGACTGTGATTGACACCAGCCCTGCCTTTCATTGCTGCCTTTCCCCCTCTTCCACTCACCAGTAGACCAATGTGGTCGCCAGCCTGTTCATGTGTTCCCTTTGAGTTTCGGTCTCAGAGGGGAGTTTGTCCTAAAGGAACTTTAGGCTTCCTGGCAAACAGCTTGCTTATTCTTGTAGTAGCCAGTCATGCTGACATTTTTGTTTTAGGGTTTTTCCTGATGATCTTTCTTTGAAGAGATCTATCTTCTGTTGCTCTAGCTGTCCCAGGCTAGACTGCTTGTACTTGCGAGTGGGAATGTCCCACCTCATAAGGTTCTGGATGGGACTCAGGATTCCACCCATGGTTCTATACTTTGCAAAGGCTTTGCAAAAGGCCTATTTCACTGGGAAAGTTCTAGAATCACTTTTAGGTATTCCAATAAGTTATAGGCTGAAGAAGAGCTTACAAGTTTTCTTTAATCATGTTTCCCAACATTCCTTTCTAACCCACTCAAGTGTCTATTTTATAATAGTAGGCAAGGGAAACCAACATTCATAAGACAGTCAAGCATTTTAGTATTATTTCCCCTTTTCAAACTATGCCTAGATCCCTATATCACAGAGCCCTGTTGTTCCAAGGTTGAACATACATCACTATTTATCTCTGTCCAACTAAGGCCATGCAAATCTGTCTCAGTGTTCCCCTATCTATCTTTTCCTTCTGCCTCCTCCCCCTTCTTGTATTGCCCTCCCCAACATACAAACTAGACCCCCCACCCCAAACCCACTGTTGTGGTTACCTTATATTCCATTAACTCTTCCATCCATTTAGTGCAGTCTATTTTATCCTATAATCTACCTGGCGTTCTCACCACCTGTATCTCTTTTTCTCTGTGTTTACCTTCTTTCACATTGTAATTGTTTTTATTATAGACTGACTACCCAGATCCCCCGTTCTTATAATATTATTCTGTTCTTCACTTTTCTATTTGTTGAATGAGTTCAAGGTGTTGCTGCCATGTACATCATTCTCTGGTTGTTGTCTGTTCTTGTTGGTTCTCAGTCCATATAACTTTTGTTAGGATGCTTTTCATAGCAGGGTTGGCTTTGGCAAAATCCCTTAGCTTCTGTTTATCCTGGAATGTCTTGATTACACCATCATATTTGATTGAAAGCTTTGCTGGGTAGAGGATTCTTGGTTGGCAGTTGTTTTTTTCTTTCAGGGTTTTATATATGTCTCCCCATTGCCTTCTTGCCTGCATGGTTTCTTCTGAGCTTAATCTGACTTGCTTGCCTTTGTGTATTACACTTCTCTTTTCCCTAGTAGCTTTTAGGGTTCTGTCCTTATCTTTGAATTTGGAGAACTTATTATATGTCTTGGTGATTTGCTTTTAGGGTCTATCCTTCCTGGGGTTCACTGAGCTTCTTGAATGCTTATCTTTTCACTTTTCAGGATGTTAGGAAATTTTTCTTATAGAAGATCTTCAACTCTCTCCTCTGTGGACTTGTGTGACTGTTCCTGTTCTGGAATGCTGATAATTCTTAAGTTATTCCTCTACATGTTGTCCAACATAAATCTTAGGCCTTTTTCAGATTTTTTTTATCCTTTTTTGTGCTTGCTCTTCTATCTTAGTAGAGTTGACAGATTTATCTTCTAGCTCATTAGTTCTGGCTTCTGTCTCTTCTTTTCTATTCCTTTGCCCTTTCAGTGTATTGTCCATTTCTGATATTCTATTATTAATCATTTGGACCTCTTTCTGCAGGTTTTGAATTGTTTCCAATGCTATATCTATTTTACCTGATTGTTCCTGTAGCATTTTCCTGACTTAATTTTTCTCAACTCCATTGTAAAGTGTTTTGATATATTTTACAGTAATTTTTCTGAGTTCCTTCTCAAGAATTTCCAAAGCCTGCCCATCTTCCAGTATGGAGTGTACGTCTACCTCCAGCTCATTTGTTTCAGTCACTTTATCTCATTTCTGGACATGTGCTGATATGGTCATATGTTTCTGTTTGGGGGGCATATTTAGGACTTATCTGTGGCCTTAATATTTAGATGGGTGTGTATTTTGGTATTTATTATGCTTTCTGATTGCCTCTGCGTAGATGTGATCAGGAGATGGGCTTCCCTTTTCACTCTTCTTCCTTTGAAATTTCAAGATGTCACTGTTGGTTGTTGTGATGTAACTCAGGATTTAATTTTGTTCTATTTCCCTTTTAGTATGCCTGTCCCACTCCACAATCCCTGTTCAGACCTTTTTCCTAGTGATAACCAGTTCAGGGCTGGCTGTGGCCGTTTTGCACTGCCATTTGGTTTTAAGTGGAAACTGTCACTTTAAATTTTCAAGAATATCTGTGTGCATGCATAGTAGAACCCTCCAGGGTGGGGGTAGTGTGTCAATTTGCTCAGGCACCCCCTCTAGTCACCAGTATGGAGGTGCACTACAAAAAAAAAAAAAAAAAGAATGTCCACACCTTTATCTCTGTGGTTTTGCCAGGTGTCTATGGTTGCTTTGATCCTTTCCCCCACTTGGTCTCTCCCAAGATGGTGGCTCTGAGAGTAGCTGAGCATCTTGAATTAGAAATCAATTGATTTCTTGTTTCTGCTACAAATTCCCTTAGCTGTAAACCTTCCAACCTTCTAAATATTCCTTTACATATTGTTCAGAGTTTTGGCACCATCCCCTGAGCCTGCTTGGTCCAAAATTCTATGTTGTTGCTGATGGAGCTCCTAACTGCATTTCTATCAAATCTGCCATCTTGTTTGCTCTCTCTAATTCATATTTCTAAATTATATACTTTTCTGTGGAGATTCTAACTATAGAACTGGATATTTCTTGCACAATATGTAAGATTATACACAATTAGAATGTTTCCTTAACAGCTCATTTATTATACACATCAAGATTAACTAAATTAACTATAAAAGTATTTCAGGTATAAATGTTTAGTTTGGTAGTTCATTTCATTGCAATGTTAAATCAAGTACACCTTCTTTTATTGCCCTAAGTGCCACAAGGAATTTTCTTATTTATACCAACTCATGAAAAAGTAATTCATACCATCATTAATACAGATACATCCTTTTAGAACACCCACAGTTCCAATAATCTTCTGCCCCATTTTGTATGGCTCCCTCTAGGTTACAAACATGAACTCACAGACTATAGAAAATAAATTAAAAAGCACAATTTTAAAAGAAAAAAAAATTAAATACTCTGCCATTCAATGTTAGAAAGCCAATCATTAAAGTCAGACGTAAAAGCCAAATGAATTCTGAAGATACCAAGCCAAGTGCCTCTTGCAAGAATATTTGGCTGATGTCAAATGAAACTCCTGAAAGGGTCCTTCCTCTAAGCTTTATTTATTTAAATCTCTCATTACAGGAAGTTTGTACAGGAAGGTAAATGCTTACTTGGCCCACAAAATAGGTTCATGCCCTTCTTGGATCAAATTTATAGAGCTGTGATTTGCATTTTTTTTTTTTTCTCACTTCAACATACCTGACAGATTTGACATGCACACCAGTAACTATGGTTCACTACAGCACTGATCTAAGAGAATTGGGGGCAGGTAAGAGTTTTAAAAAGCCTACCTGGTGGCAAAATAGCTAAGCGCTCTCAGCTGCTGACTGAAAGGTTGATGGTTCAACCCAACCAGGAGTTCTGGGAGAGAAAGAACTGGCAAACTACCCCTGTATATATTGTTGTTGTTGTTAAATGTCATTGAGTTTGTTGTGACCCATAGCAACCCTGTATATGGTTTCCGAGGGGTGGCTGGTGAGCTTGAACTGCTGACCTTGCAGTTCAAACTGACTTTGCAGTCCAGTGCATTAACCCACAGCACCACCCCTGGGGGCAATTCTACTCCATCATACAGGACCACGTTGAGTCAAAATTGAGTCAGTGGTACATAAAAATCACCACCACCACATATGTTCTCCACCATATGGAGAACAAAGACCAAATGTGAATGCAACATCAAAGAGCTCACCTAGAATGCAAAGCTCATTCCAACACTGACAGCATCACCTCATTCTAAAAGCATTTCCAAAAGCACTCATGATTTGATGTGCCTCCAGAATGCAGAAATTAGCAAATAATGTTATTATTATCACACAGAATTGAAATTTTGAAGATAAATTAAAAATATTGTAGCAGTACATTGACAGGGAGCTGCCAGAAATTCAAGCCTTATTCAGAAGTGAATGTGGAATGAAGGATATCACTGCTGACGTCAGATGGGTCTTGAATGAAAGCAGATAATCACAGAAAAATGTTTACTTGTGTTTAATTGACTATGGAAAGGCATTCAACTGTGTAGATCATGAAAAAGTATGGATCCATTGCAAAGAATGGAAATTCCAGAACAATTGTGCTCATGAGGAATCTGTACATAGACCAAAAGGCAGCCATTCAAATAGAACAAAAGAATAAATACATGGCTTAAAATCAGGAAAGTTGTGCACTAGGGTTATATCTGTTCACTGTTACTTATTTAATCAGTATGCTGACCAGATAATCAGAGAAACTGGAGTATATGAAGAGAACATGGTATCAGGTTTGGAGGAAGAATCCTTAATAACCTGGGATATACAGATGTCACAACCTTGCTTGCTGAAAGGAAAGAAGACTTGAAGCACTTATAGATGATGAAGATCAAAGAATACAGCTTTTAGCATAGATTACAACGCAATATAAAGACAACAAAAATCATCACAACTGGACATCATCATGATAAAGGGAGAAAAGATTGAAGCTGTCAAGGATTTTATTTTGCTTGGATCTACAATCAACACTCATGGAAATCAAAAGGCTTATTGCACTGGGCAAAATTGCTGCAAAAAAACCTCTTTACGATGTTAAAAGTGTAAAGATGTTACTTTGAGGACTAAAGTGTACCTGATTCAAGCCATGATATTCTTAATAGCCTCAGACGTATGTAAAAGCTGGACAATGAATAAGGAAGACCATAGACAAATATATGAGTTACAACTGTGGTGATGACTAAGAATATGGAAAGTACAATGACTGCCCAAAGAACAAATCTGTCTTGGAAGCAGGACAGCCGGAATGCTTCTGTGAACCAATGATGAGACTTTGTCTCATGTACTTTGGACATGTATCAGCAGGGATGATGGTAGGAAAAAAGAGGAAGACCTTCAACAAGATTGACTGATAAAGTGGCTTCAACAATGGGCTCCAACATAAAAACTACTGTGAGGATGGCACACAACCCAGTGGTGGTTTGTGCTGTTGCAAATTTGGTCTCTATGAATCAGTACATAAAACAACAATCTAAGCCATCCTGTTCCAGCAACATTTTAGACATATAGCAAAATGATCAAATTATTTTAGCAATTGTATTAAACATTAGGTACAAAACCACAGACATATTGTCTGTCTTACCTATGGTGTAATATCTTGGCAAATCCAAGAAATTATTAAATTACCTGCAGACTTCTATTATGTCAAAAGTCTACACTGAATAATGAGAAAGTAGATAAATTTAACTATTTTTTAATTTCTTAAAAGTTGCCCAACTTTCACATGGTTAGTATTTCTTCCTACACTTTTCACTATCTGAGCAATACATATGTCATCAGAGACATTTAATATACTAAAGACCTTGGCAATCTTCCTGTTTTGATTCAAATCAAACACAGGGATATTCAAAGCAACAGCAATAAATACAAGAGCATTAGGTCCAAAGTCCTTGAACAATGTGGATTGATAGAGCTTAGTACTAACTGGTGTGAAGGCCCCCAGAGTTATACAGAACTAAAGACAAAATATTAATCTATAAATCATTATTCTGACCAACAAAGTCCAGGGCAGTCACAATATGTAAAGTAGTTATTCAGTTAGTGTGTAACATAATCACACACCTTTGTGTCACATACCCTTCTGCCTACCCATCTACATTTTGATCAAGTGTAGTTGGTCCCTACATTATTTTGATACAAAAAAAGGTTATAAGTACACTCTATCCCACTTAGACCACATCTAGTCTTCTACAACAGGTTCTGAGATTCACATTTTTAAAGGCAATGATGAGGAGAGGAGAACACCAGAAAGGGAAGAGAGGGAAAATGGAAAATGTGGAAGGGAACTCAGTTCTCTATCTATCATAGTAGAAATTAAACAAAAGCTTAGAAAAATTGTTTGTTAGGAATTTCATAAATTTAGTTATAATTTTAATTTCTCAGGAGGTCATGGCCCAGTGGTTAAAATGTTCAACTGCTGACTGAAAGGTCGGTTGTTCAAACACAACAGCTTCCTCACAATCTGCCTCTGTGAAGGTCTATAGCCTTGGAAACCCTATAGCACAGTTCTACTCTGTCCTATATGGTCAGAGTGGGTTTGGGATTGGGGTTTAATTTCCCTTCTCACTCTAAAACAACAGTGATGCTGTTCCCTTCAAAAAGTAAAACCATAGTTTGGCGGGAAATCTAGAGCAATTGACACAACATAGTATACAAAGACAATATGGAGTTCTGGTGTGGCGCTTTGAGTTAACGTGCTAGACTACAAAGTCAGTTTGAATTGCAAGGTTGACGGTTCAAGCTCACCAGCTACTCCTTGGAAACCTTACGCAAGGTCGCTATGGATTGGAACCCATAGCACTTAACAACAACCAAAGCAACAACTTTGGTGAGTAGTGATGGGGGTCTTAAAAGCTTGTAAGCAGTCCAGTAGGATCTCTGATAGCGTAGTGTTTACAAATTGGGCTGGTAACCTCAAGGTTGGCCGTTTAAAACTACGAGCCCCACAGGATAAAGATGAGGCTTTCTGCTCCCGTAAAGATTTACAGCCTTGGAAACCCTGTGCAGGGTCGCTAAGAGTCAGAATCCACTCCACAGTACTTAACAACAACAACAAACACTTCTGTAAGATGCTACTATTGGTCTCAACATAATGTGGATAAACGAAAACAAGAAATACAAATCACAAGGCAACCATTATCCCAAACGACTAATGAACCAGGAGAATCACAGCCTCCATTAGCTTGATGTCAGATAAACTAGATGATGCCAAGCTACCACTACTGATGACTCCGGTTGGGATCACAATAGACGGTCATGGACAGAATGGGAGAAAAATATAAAACAAAATTCAAAATTAGAAAAAAATGAACAGACTTACTGATCTGATAAAGACTGGTGGAACCCCAAGACTACGACCCTCAGACATCCCTCAAACCTGGAACAGAACCCACCCCCAGTGATCACCTTTTAGCCAAACAATAGACAGAGGACAGACCTATAAAGTGAATAGTAACACCCATGAGTAATATACCCCTTAGAAGAATCAATCATACAAGATCAACAGGGCAGAATTTGCCCAAAAAAATAGTTCAGAAAGTAGGTAAGGGCCGGATAGAAGGACAAACACAAATGAGGAACCAAAGGAGGAAGTGGGAGAAATGTTGTTACACTGACAGGACTGTAACTAATATCATAAAACAAAAGATGCAAATTTGTTGAATGGGAAACAAATATGCTCTGTAAACTTTCACCCAGACCACAAGAAAAAGTTCAAAAAAGAGAGAAAATCATTGAACAATTCACTAAAACATATACGGGGAGTACAGTGGCTCCACAGGATAAGCACTGAACTGCAAACCACCAGGTCTGTGCTTCAAGCCCATCAGCCACTCCATGGGAGAAAAATGAGGCTTTCTACTCCTGTAAAGATTTAAAGGTTTCCAGCTCTAAAACAGCTTAACATATTTAGCAAATGTGACCCTGGAATTAAAATATTTTGTATGAACAAAATACATTGGGAACATGAAAGCAGAGTCACATGCAACTGAGTATGTCTACACAAATCAGTTGAATAAACAAACTCCAAACATATCTTCCTCCCCAATCCTTGAGTCTAAAACTAGCACAAGCTGATTGTTTGATATTTCTTTCTCTCAATGAGCAGTATCACATGTTTTAGTTCTACAGGTTCAAAACTTTAAGTGATCTGTATACGCTCTGTTAAGACCTCCCAGACCACCCATCAGGGCTTATTCCTGCCAGTTATATTTCTTGTTTTATTTTCTAACACCTTAGAAAAGCTTCATTGTCTCTAACCAGAAATACTACAATCACCTTTTAAAATGGTCCTCATTTTATCACTGCTGGAGCTCTGGTAGGGTAGTGCTTACAAATCAGGCTGCTAACCTCAAGGTCGGCAGCTTGAAACTACCAGCTGTCCACAGGAGAAAAAAGAGGCTTTCTGCTCCTGTAAAGATGTACCACTTCAGAAACCCTATACAGGATCACTATGAATAACCAAATCCACAGCACACCACCACCACCACCACCATATTATGTTTGAAGTCCTGATGTGGTGCTGTAGGACTATCACTGGACCACAAGGTTGCTCTGAACTACAAGGTTGGCAGTTCAAATTAACCAGTCGCTCCTCCTAAACCCTATAAAGAGTCACTATGAGTCAGAACTGACTCAACAGCACTTAACAACAACAACATATTACATTTAAACAGTTCACATCATTCTGGTTAAAAAACCTTGGGTAACTGTCATGGCACACACGATGTTTAAATTCCTCAGCCTAATCTTTAAACATTACATTTGAATTCCCCTATCTTCCCTACTTTACCTGTTATTAAAATTTCTCACTACCCCACTTCTCTTCCTCACCACCAACAGCAGAATATCTGCTCCATGTGTCATTTACAGAGCACAACAATGACTCTACACCTAGCATCCAGCTCTACAACACAACATATTTTTTCCCTTCCTCATATCATCTGGGCCACCAACCCTCTGGGGAAAAACAGTCTTTTATAGATATATTCTTTAAATGTATTACACCAAAGATGATTACAGTCAGATTACTATTAAATAAACATGAAAAAGTTAAACATATGCCATAAAGAGAAGTCCAAAAGGAAAGAAGGCAGAATTTTACCAGAAATCCATGTTAAAAGGATGATGGTATTTGAGCATTAAATTTAGCTATGACCTTTTTGGAGAGCCAAGTTCTTTCTCATGGGTTTCTGTATTTCACAGCATTTATCACTTGGCACTGTAATCATTCATTAATATAGTAACTTAACTAGGAGCTGGGAAGGGTAAGGGGACAAGGATGATCCATCTCTGAATCCCCTCCACTCCCATCCCTTCTACCTTCCCCCCAAACATAACCCACAATCTATGATAAATTGTGGGCAATCTTCAACTGTCCTGGATTGAAAAAACAACAACAACAACTAATGCAAGTACTGTAAGCTTTTAAAGTAGAATTCTCACAAATCAGAGAATTCCCAGTCACAGTATAGGAAACAACAGTGCTAAAGGTAACTTCCTACTAGAAACAAGAAGTTATTTTAAGAAGTAAAATCCTTCGGGTGTTACTAGAACTAAATTCCCAGTGCAAATTAATAACCTGACATTTTGATTGATGAGTTACAGTTTATTATTATGTGCTACAGCAGTGGATAACCACTGGTGGTTATGTGTCGTGGAGTCAGTTCTGACTCATAGTGACCCCCGTACAGGGTTTCCGAGGCTGTAAATCTTTACGTGAGCAGAAAGCCTCATCTTTCTCCCATGGAACAGCTGGTAGTTTCGAACTGCCGACCTTGTGGTTCGCAGCCCGCTTCATAACCAGTAGGCTACCAGAGTTCCTTGGATACCCACTAGTTCTATGGAAAAAGCAAATCTCTGACCTGCAGGAAAGAATCTAGGTTCTAGTAAACTGTTTTCAATGCCCCACCTCACCCCCAAGGTATACACTGTATAAAGAACTACCTAGCACTCTTGTTGTTAAGTACCTATGAGCCTATTCCAACTCATCGTGACACCTTATACAGTGTGCAAGGCTGTAAATTCATATGCTAGCAGCCAGCCTAATCTTTTTCCCAAGGAGCAACTGGTGGGTCTGAACTGTAGTAGGCATTCCAGTGCTTTTCCTACACAGCCATGGTGCTACTCAACCATAATCAGCTAGCACCAACTTGCTAACACTCCTTGGGTAGAACAGTAAAAGTAGGCAAGTAGTAAAACTTTTTGTATCATTTTGTTTTGTTTCTGTTTAACTACAATCTCTGATCCTTAAAAGCAAGGATGGCAAGATTTATGCTTGCTTACATTGAGTACGTCATCAAGAAAAATAAATCCCAAGAAAAGAACATCATGTCTGGTAAAGCAGTTGAGTGACTTTGAATGGATTCCTCCTCATATCAACCCTGTACAAGGTTTCCTAGGAGCAATTGATGGGCTTGAACACTGACCTTGTGGTTTTCAGTCCAGTGCTTATCCTATAGCACCATACCAGAAGTCCCTTGGTAAAGCAGAGGATAGTCAAAAAACGAGGGAAAGCTTCAATGAGTTTGATTGACAAGATAGCTCCAAGGATGGCCTCAAGCATACCAGTGATCATGAAGATGGCAGAGGACTGGACATTTCATTATGTTATACACAGGTTGCCATGAGCTAAAGTCAAGTCAATGACAATAATTGTCAATAATAACAACTGATTCTATTCATGGGTTTTTTACTTTGTTTGCTTGTTTTTAGGAAAGACCACAATCCTTTTATTTTTTGATATAATAGAAACTGATTTAATACTCTCAAGTTTCAATAGATATCTACAGCCCTTCAAATGAAAAAGCATGCTCATAATCCTAGATGTGCAAGTTTTGTTTTGTTTTTTAAATATCACAAACATACTGCTTTTCTTTTCTATTCATTGATTTAAACAAGCAATTATCATGAAAGGAAATGTACAACATTCCCTAGTCTTACTCAGGAAATATGATCTCTAAGCAGTTCAAATCTACTAGCTGTTTCTTGGGAGAAAGATATGGCTTTCTGCTCCTGTAAAGATATACAACCTCAGAAACCCTAAACAGGGATGCTATGAGTGAGAACCAATCCACAGCACTTAATCACCATCACCACCATTCAAGAAATAATCAAGCAAATCCTGACAAGCAAAACTGAAATCAACCAAATATCACACACAGTTTGAGACACAGAAAAAGGAAAATACAGACATAACTCATAATACTTCTGTTTAAGAATTATGTCTAAAATAAAGATATTTTCATTTTTCTGTATAGTCTATACAATACTAGAAAATATCACACTGTATATGAGTATTTTATGTGTCTGGTACAAAAATTTAGTGCTCAAGCAAAAATTCTTTCAAGCAAAGAACTTTTTTTTTTTTTTTAAGTTCATTACTCTGGAAAACAATGTTTATGAAGTTAATTTTTATCTGCTGGGAAACAAGTGAGCTGTGTTCAATGTTCTCCTTATATGTAAAACCCTATTTGTTTTCATGTTCATCTTAACATACCACTATTACGGTCTTAGATTTTTGTTTCCACCTTTTAAGCTAAAATAGGTCAAAAGACCTTTATAATATGTACATATATTCGCACATATGTGTGTACATTTTTACATAAAACTGAACCTTTGGGTAATGCTAAGAAATTCACCTATATGCCAATCTATGGTTTCAAGAACCCACTTCAGAGGATCATGTGTCAATTAGACCACTAATCTTATAAAGAAGCTTGAAGTCTCCAGTTATCTGGGTTAAGAATGAGGAGTACAAACGTATTTTACTCCCAAATGTGTTTTATCCAGTACTAAGGTGTCCTGGTGTGATGATGTGGATTAATGCCCTGGATTGCAAAGTTGTTTGAATCACAAGGTCGGTGGTTCAAGCTCACCAGCCACTCCTTGGAAACCCTATAGAGGGTCGGTATAGGTCAGAACTGACTCAACGGCACTTCACAACAACAAGGTCACAGTACCAGTCCCAAAGAACCTGAGAGTGCTAACTCCATGTTTGCAAGTCAAACAACTAAGGAGCCATGATTGCACAGTGATTTAGTGCTCAGCTACTAACTTAAAAGGCGATCGTTCAAACCCACCAGCTGCTCTAGAGAGAATGATGTATCTGCTTCTGTAAAAAAGTACAGCCTTGGAAACCCTGTGGCACATTTCTATTTTACCCTGAGCTAGAAAGTTCCTATGAGTTGGCATCCCCTCAACATGGATGGCTTTTGTGTGTTTAACAATTACTAGCCAAATGACCCCAATAAATGTTCTGTGAACACAGAAGAATGACTGCAAATGACTGTACAATATGCATATAGGGATGACAGAAAATACTGGAAGTGAAAAACTAACAGAAATAAGTAAAAATTACCCATGATACCATCTTAAAACAAAAATTAGAATTTTGATGTTTCCTTCCTGCTATTTATTTGGTGGTTGTAGGTGAGAGATAGCATGCTATATCCTCAATTTTGTTTCCTGATTTGCCTCTCCACTCATCAAAAGTATTTTCCCATGTGATTAAAAATTTCATTTCACAAATTTTACATCTCCTTATCTTTGGTTGCTCCCAAGCAGTATGTAAATTATTTCATCATCAGAAGTTAACCACAGTGCAGAGTTAGCAAGCTCTGAAAAGTTATAATGCAATCAAGGTATCATAATTTAAGTACTTATATAGCATCTATCACTGATGTACTCTGAGGGTTGACAAATGCTCTGGTTTAAAATGAAAATAAAATACAAGCATTTCCTCTATAAAGGTCTAGGATGTTTGGGCACCATATCTTTAAATGGAAAGAGGATTTGAAAGACTTCAAAGAGAAGTTCTTGAATTTTGTTTGAAAAGTACAATGTTTTCACTACACTTGAGCTGAAGGTATTTGAGTATCAAGTATAAAGTCATCTAAGAGAGATGGGCATGAAAATGACACTTATAGTATAATGTCTTTAAAAATTATAAACATTTTTATAAAAATAAAATTTTAAAACAAACTTTTAAGATGACAAAAGCTATTGTTAAGTGCCATTGAGTTGGTTCCAACTCATAGTAACTCTGTGTAGGGTTTCTGAGGAATGGCTGATTGGTTTGAACTGTGAATCCAGTGCTTACCCTACAGTGCCACACCAAAACTCCAAACTCTACATAGATGGATATATTTGGAAAGATAAGAATCAATATAATTAGTTTCCACATGATACATAGCCAAGCACTTTTTCAGTATTTGTTTAATCAGATTGCAAAAGCCAGCGATTCTTGTATAGTTTTTAGTAGACAGAAGGTTGTAGCCCCTCATTTTCCAACTGGGGCACATAGATTCCTGGATCTCATGCTATACTTAATTAGACAACCTAAAGGCCAAATCCGTAAATCTGCATTTTCATAGGTTTCCCAGATGATTTTCCTGTGCACGCACAGTAAAATTTAAGAAGTACAGCTCAATTTAGAAAGTGTTAAGTGATGGTGTGGGCTGTTGTATTACAATCAGCATTGGACTGTGAACCACAAGGTCAGCAGTTCAAATCCACCAGTTTCTTGGAAATCCTTAGTTAGAACTGACTCAGTGTCACTTAGCAAAACAACAGGTGAGGTGAAGGTCAGGCAATCTCTTCACAGACTTGGGAAATTTCTAAAAAATGTCTATTAACCTATAAACTGAGGCAGCAGAACAGGTCTTAACTGCTATAATATATAACCTTTCATTTGATTAATGTAGCATTACAATCATATACAATCAATTATCACAGGGGGAAAATTCTCTGAAATAAGAAGAAATTCTAGGCATATTAATATACTTAGAATATATCAAATATTCAATATTAAACACAGTCTGAAGATCTTAAATAGGTAACTTAACAGCTGGCATCTTTAACCAATTCTGGTCACATAAGGGGTAAAGGTTAACATGAGATTGCCAAGGGTACATTTATAAGATAAAGTGACAAATGTGCCAAAGAATGAAAGGATAAGAATCAATGTCTTGGAAAGTAATGTATGTCAGGAAAGTTCATGAACAGCATTAATAACTTCTTACACAGACTGCCATCTAAGTGCTTTTGGGCTAAGGGATGATCCTGAACCAATGTGTGGTTATATGTGAAGCTTTCAATGTAGCAGTGACTTTCTCAAACTCTTTCCAAATCACAAGTTGTAGAGTTTAAGTACACCAACATTATGTCTCTTAACAACCATACAGTAAAAATAACATGAAAAATCATTTGAATAACAACATGAAAAAGCATTTATTTGATATTAATCTTGCCTTCTCTGTACAAACAAAATATTAGCACTATTTTCTCATTCATTTATTATAGACAATTTCCCTTTGTGAATGCCATTGTATTTTAAATATAACTTAATCAGTATTCCATTATATCTGTATCTGTAACACTTCCAATCCAGTTCATTTAGGACTAGCTAACTGGAGTCCTGGTGTGGTTTGTGAGCCAGACTGCAAAGTCGCTTGAAATTGCAGTCGTTGGTTCAAGCTCACTAGCTGCTCCTTGGAAACCCTCTACAGGGTCGCTATGGGTCGGAATCAAGTCAACGGCACTTAACAACAACTGCTTGAAGAATTCCCACTGAAAACATTTCATAGCTCTAGTGGTGTTGGTGGCTATGTGCGGTGGGGTCATTCGGACTCATAGTAACCCTGTATAGGGTTTCCAAAGCTGCAAATCTTTATGGGAGTAAAAAGCTTCATCTTTCTACTGTGAACAGCTGGCAGGTTTTGAACTACTAACCTTGGGGTTAGCAGCCAGACTCATAACCATTATGCTACTTGTTGTTGTTGTTATGCTACGTGTTGTTGTTGTTATGTGCCAACTCATAGAGACCCCTGTACAGGGTTTCCGAGGCTGTAAATGTTTACGGGAGCAGAAAGCCTCATCTTTCTCCCGCGGAAAAGCTGGTAGTTTCGAACTGCTGACCTTGCGGTTTGCAACCCGATTCGTCACCACTACGCTACCGGACTACAGCTCCTAAAAGTTCTAGTAGTAGTTCTCTAAAGGGGTTAAGAGTCAATCCAATCATTATTTAAATACAAAAGAATGGAGAGAAGTGGACAAAACTGTCTACTGCTTTAATAATTGTACTTCAATTCAGGTCCTGTTTACCTTGCAAAAAACAATTCCAATGATAACAAAAACAAATCACAAAGAGTAAAAACAGACAATATTTGAGACAGAACAGACACACTGTTAGCTTCCTCTTGTCAAATAATAATATAGTTAAGAGATCTCACATCCAATATTTTTATAAAAATGTAAAATAAATCCAGAAATGTTTCTTTTACTAGAATATGTTTTATCTCAAATATGGAGTAATTTATAACTACACGGTTTGCACTTTTTTCAGATAGAAACAATATTCATAAGAAATATCGAACTCTGGAAAGTTGTAATAGCAGTATTTCTAATAAAATCAGTTTATGAGACCATTTAACATCCACAGACTAAAAGAAACTTAAAATGAAATCAGAAATAACTTTGTTTTAGAAACACTACTTCTAGTTAATCTGAGGCCATGATAACGCTTATTGTTGTCATGTACCGTGGAGTCGGTTCCGACCCATAGCGACCCTGTACAGGGTTTCCGAGGCTATAAATCTTTACAGGAGCAGAAAGCCTCATCTTTCTCCCGCTGAACAGCTGGTAGTTTTAAACTGCTGACCTTGCGGTTCGCAGCTCGATTCGTAACCACTACGCTACCAGAGCTCCTTATAATGCTTACCATAGTCAAAAGAAACGGCACCAATTTCAATGATAGGATTTAACAGTATTTGCATATCAAGACTGCAACAACAAAATGTTTTTATTTGACTTATAATTTTCTATTTTAACGAGTCTAATTCTATTTAAAAACTAGGTGGGCCAAAGAAAAATGACTGAATAATCTAAAACTTGTCATTTAAATATAGGCTTATGAACTGTTGATCTTAGTTCATTTTGACTCCGAAATTATGCTATCAAACATATAGATTATTCAGCACGATTAAATCAGCATTGTAGATGGATAATATTTTATATATGCCAATTTCACAAAAGCATCTCAGGAAGCAACTGGCTTATATCTGAATACACATATAAAATACAAACAATACTTACTTTACATTAGACTTCTCAGGAAATATAGCTACTGAATAATAATCTCTAACAATAATACAGATTAATCTATTGCAAAATGCTGGTTTGTTAATGAACACCTGTCAGCTTTTTGTGGAATATGATGGGAATAAAGAATGTCAAACTGATTCTTTCTAGATTTACAAAAAAATAGTTGATAATATAGCTAGAATTTTTAATTTTCTAAAAATGTACCCTAATTTCAGATAATTTTTTGTTCATCCAGAATGAACTAGGTGGTTACTTCAGTTATTTTCAGTTGAAAGTTAGTTAAAATATGTAGAGTTCATGCTGAACATAGGATTTTCGTATTACATACAACACAGGTAAATTTAAGACCCTTATATGACACATACCAAAGAGAACATAAATTTTGAACATGTGTTAAAAAGAAAAAAGTAATAAATATGTAAAAAAAAAAAAAGAACCTTCGTAGACTTTTTTATAGATCATTTCTTTTTTTCTTGCTATCTGATGATAGTGTGCCCTCAAGTCAGTTCCCACTCATAGTGGCCCTGTATAGGGTTTCAGAAGCTGAAAATCTTTATAGGAGCAGAAAGTATCATTTTTCTCCCATGGATCCAGTAGTGGATTTGAACTGCAGACCTTGTGGTTAGCAGTCCAATATGTAGCCCACTATACTACCAGGGCACCTTTTTTCTCACAATAGAAGCTGACTTAATCAATGTAATAATTTGAACAATCACAGAAGGGAATAAATATTTCAGGTTTAAAGCCATTTATGTATTTTCCATTCATTTACCTGCCATCCACCCAGCACCTATAATAGGCAAGGCACTGGGCCAAGACTTTTAAAGGAGTGTTGATGACTGAGACAATGAGGTGAAAAGGCTTAATTCCTTTTCTAATAAAGTCTGTCATGATCTGAATCTGACTTCTTTAGTTTCTGAGCCTAGAAAGCATATTCTTAATGCAGCATAGACAGGTCAACAGGTTCTCTCCTTTCAATGTTGCTCAGAGACTGTTGCTGAGACAGGACCCCAAAATAAAATACTAACTCTCTAATATTGTTAAGTGCTGTCAAGTCGGTTTTGACCCATAGTGACCCTGTACAGGGTTTCCGAGGGTGTAAATCCTTACGGGAGTAGAAAGCCTCATCTTTCTCCTGCGGAATGGCTGGTAGTTTCGAACCGCTGACCTTAAGGTTCACAGCCCGATTCATAACCACTACACTACCAGAGCTCCTTAAGGGTGTTTTAAATCACAGGGAGGACCACTACCTCCTAAGGAGCATATATTAAATGGGCCTTTTAATTTTACCCTCTAAAATACTTAGGGTTGAAATGATTTCATTATTTTGGGTTCATACTAGTTTTAAAATGTTCTAAGATCTGATTCCACATAACAGGGCATCATGTAGAACAAAAAGAAGCATTCTATCCAAAATAATATTTCTAACTTCAAACATTTATATAATAGGTTATTTAAGTGAATTATATCCAGAGAGGAGGAAACACTTGCAACAGGCATAGCATAAATATTTATTCATTTATTCTTACTTTAGAAGATGGAAAATTTTTATTAAATAAAAACTACAAACTTCTTGCAGACAAGTATTTCAATATTCTGAGAAGGTACTATGGAGTTAATAATGATATTCCTTCAAGTTTTAAATGTACATTGAAGGAAAGAATCTATTAGATAAAAAAAAAAAAATGTATACACACACACACACATGAGGGTGCTTCAAAAAGTTCATGGAAAATTTGAATTAAAAGGTAACAAAAATTTTCCATGAATTTCTTGTAGTCCCTTTGTATAGTGGTGGTGGTGGTGGTGGTTATGTGCCATGGAATCGGTTTTGACTCAAAGCAACCCTGTACATAGATATCAGAAAAAAAAGAGGCTGACAAAAAAAAAAAAATTTTTTTTACCACAAAACCAACCTCTACATTCATTTAAAACTCCTTAAAAAATTAGTCAAAGCAAATTATTAAATTCAAACATAAGCATTTTCAAGTAACAGATGTGTACTACAATAGCATTTTATTCTTCAGACATTCAGCTAGCTTCACTAGGAGTGTATCTTCATCCACATTATTTCACTTTGGACAAATGTACTTTTTGTGTATTCCATGATGCTATTGTAATTGCTTTTTGGGCAGACTATTTCTTAAGTGATATATGAATATCTGTGTTTCTCACTACTTTTATTCTCAAATGCAAAATAAAAAAGAAAAATAATCTCCCCTGTTTTACAAAAGGGAAATTCATTAGTCATAAAAATCACCATGAGTATCAGACACCATTATACTTAAAATAAATACACACCTTTAAATGTAAGTCTATATATGTGTATACTTAACATATTTGTTTAAAAAATCATAATCTTCTCATTCATTCTCAATATAACACTGAAGTTATGCCTCAAGCTAATGATTTCTAGGTATTTGCAGAGTGATGAAAGGGAGGAGGCATTTTAAAGTTATTGTCATTTTTATCTGCACATTTTATTCAGTTAACTCTGTAGTTTGAAATCAAATAGTCACAAGGCCACCAAATCTCAAAACTTAGTTTAGAAATTCCACACTACCAATATCTCCAATCTTTTCTACACAAAATGAGGACATTTTCATTTTACATCCATGAAAGTTGCATTTGCATAGGAGATGGTGAGAAGTCATGGACACTTCACAGAAGTTGTTATAATTTTCATCCATTAAAGCTACTAGCAGATTTGTCACTTTAGGTTTCTAAGTTCCAAAGATAATAATCTGTACTATAAACATAATCACTTTCATTTCTAAGGAGACATTAGATAACCAAATTACAGACTAATTACTGTGAGCATGTGTTCACACTAGATGCATAAGCAATCTCTGTTAACATACAAATCAGACTGTGAGAAGCAAATTCATAATTAGCTGGGAATCTTGGTACTATGCAGTAAATCATGTTAATAGAAAGGTTCTTTTTTTAAGGACCCTGTTAAATTCACATTCCAATTTGAATAATCATATTTTTAAATATGTGCAATAATGTGAAAGAAAGTAAAGCATGAAAAAACAGACTTGCCAACTATTAACACTTGTTGTTAAGTGCTACCGAATCAGTTCTAACTCAGGGTGATGGTATTCTGTGGAGTCGGTTCCTACTCTTAGTGACCCTGTATAAGGTTTCAGTGCTATAAATCTTTATAGGAGTAGAAAGCTTCATCTTTCTCCCACCGAATGAGTGGTAGTTTCGATCCTCAAGGTCAGCAACTGGACTCGTAACCACTAAGCAACCAGAGCTCCTTGTTCTGACTCATAGAAGCCCAGGACTGGGTTTTCAAGGAACTTTTATGTTTGAACTGCCAGTCTCGTGGTTGGCAGTCCAGTGCTTATCCTAGTGCACCATACCAGGAGTCCAATACATTTCTTAGTGGCATAAAAATGAGCTATCAAGATTGGTCACAGAATTTGAAGGATTATATATTAAATGCTACCATTAAATCTACATAAAATTCCTATTACAACTGAAATGACGTTAACCTTCTAGTGTTTCATCTCTTTAACAATCTGTAGCTGCACTGTTCAAAACTGTGTACACCAAGTGTAAAATCATTAGGCACGTGTCTAGACCAAATTGAGATGTGCTGTAAGGATAAAATACATAGTGGATATTTAGATTTAATTTGGGAAAAAAAAAAAAAAAAGGAATGCAAAATACTTCCATGATTTTTTTTATGTTGGTTAGGTGCTGACTTGACATAATGGGTTAAATAAATCACATTGTCATTATTTTATTATGAATTTCACCTGTTCCTATTAACTTTTGTTATACAGCTACTATAAAATGCAAAATTTAATATGTGGCTCTTGCTGTATTTCCATTGGGTAGCGCTTTACCTATACAGTTTACAGGACTGTTTTCAGCAAAGCCACAGGGTGACACTGTTTCTCCACTAAATTGATACAATGAAAGCAATTTCCAGGCAGGGGAAAAACATACACACTGAAGATCAAATAAAATGTGCCCCTTATAATTACTCTTAGGATAAAAAACAAACAAAAGCATTAACACACTAGTAAGTTATTATGCTACTATTTTAGCAATACTAGCTATACTAAAAACTTTATCAAGCATAGATTCCTTAATTATGAATGCCAGTTTTAATCATATCAAATGTGCAGAAGTTGTTCGGTATGTGACTTTTCCTAAATAGCTTTTCATCTTCTAAATGGTAATGCTCTTCGCGACCTCTTCTAACATTTTACATTTACTGGATTAGGGAACTGTTTAAAATTATTCTGGTGAACAAAAGTAGCAAGTACAGTTTTTGCTGACAAATACATCACTGATTTGTAGACGTTCACCTCAGATTTTCAAGTTCTGAAATATTTAAGATAGACTTGTAGAAAAACTAAAATGAAAGCAAAAAATCAATATTCAGACCACCACTGAATATTCTAATTGATAAGCCAGATCCTACAAAGCTAGACTTTACAATGCAATTAATATTCATTTGTGGGACAAATTAAAGCCCAGAATAATACATTCAGAGGCTGCCTGTTACTATTTAGTGACAAGAAATTTCATCGTAAGGGCTCAAAAAGTTTTGTGTTAACTACATATCTGATGAGCATTACTCACTCTTCTAATTCTGAATGAGAATTCAGTATTGACACCAAGTGTAAAATCACAAACGGATACCCAGTCTGACTCCTTTCCCATTCTGCTGCCCCAGATAACTGGATAAAAGCCAACATTTTGTCTCAGGCTGTCTACATACATTTATCTATCTCTCCCTCAGTCTCTTTCTCTCTAGAATCAGATTCTCTAATACTAGTTTTTTAACTGCAGCCTGGTCCAAAATTAAGCATGTAAAAATATGGTTACGACAAACCACAAACTACCACAAGAGAAAAAGACAAATAATCAGTTACTGTATTAAAGTATAACATTCTCAATCCTATAATCTACCTCTATTTCAGAATGCTCTATAAACTTAAACTAAATTCATTTCTCTTTCAAAGAGAAAACGTCTTCATGTCTTTTGAAACATAAACTTCTCAACATCCGAACAATTTATGCTTGCTTGGCCATTTCATGTTAAGAGCCTTCTGGAAACCTACCAACTATAGGCCATTATTTTGCATATAATTTCAAAGAAATGATTCATGAGTCCTGGCTCCAGGTTTAAAACCAGTTCTGCATACCTTCAACTATTATCTAAGAAACTATTTAGATATTTCATGATGATTTCCATTTTCCTTATACTTGATGTCTCATTACCCTAAGTATTTCCTAAACTCTGGAGAGACAGGAACTGTGTCATATCTGTATTTGCATTAGCACAAGTGCTACTGCTTAGATACAGCATGTACATCTTTCATTTCATGTGTTGACTTACCACAGACCTTTATAGATAACATAAACTAAGGGTAGCTGTTTTCTTAAACAGTGTTATAAATTTATGATGAACATGCATTGCCAACATTTTTGTCCATTGTTATAGAATAAATCTTCTGCTAAACTTCTCATATATCCTAAGACTTCTTCACAATGATCAAACCTGCATATTTTATGTCAACAACAGTGCAAATATACATTCTAGATTTAAAGTTGAAACAATTTGCAAGGGTAGCCGTACTCCTAAAAAAAAAAGTATGGACTCAAATATATTTGTAAGTAATTACTGTTGTTGTTAAGTATCATCATATCATCGAGCCAGTTCTGACACATAGCAGCCCGGTAGAGGTTAGTGGTTTGAACCACCAGCCTTGCAGTTCAAATTAACTTTACAATCCAGTGTATACTCTATAGTTCCACACTGGGACTCCGTGAGTAAATAACAAAAGTTTTTAAATTTCTATGTAAATTAAATTATGTTCAATTGACAACTAACAGAACATGTGTTTAGTACAAGGATGTGGGAATGCAGGGACTTTTGGGGGTTCATTCTGGATTATATGATGTGGTGGTGGGGGTTTTGTACCATGGAGTCGATTCCGACCCATAGCGACCCTGTACAGGGTTTCTGAGGCTGTTAATCTTTACAGGAACAGAAAGCCTCATCTTGCTCCCACGGAACAACTGGTAGTTTCGAACCGCTGACCTTGAGGTTCGCAGCCCGATTCATAACCACTATACTACCAGATAGCGTAGTGGTTACGAATCGGGCTGCGAAACTCAAGGTCAGCGGTTCGAAACTACCAGCTGCTCCGCGGGAGAAAGATGAGGCTTTCTACTCCCTTAAAGATTTATACCCTCGGAAACCCTGTACAGGGTCGCTATGGGTCGGAAACGACTCGATAGCACTTAACAACAACAACAACAACAATACTACCAGAGTGCGTTGAATTATATGATGGTAGTGGTTATGTGCCATGGAGTCGGTTCTGACTCATAGCGACCCTGTACAGGGTTTCCGAGGCTGTAAATCTTTACGGGAGCAGAAAGCCTCATCTTTCTCCCGCAGAACAGCTGGTAGTTTCAAACTGCTGACCTTGAGGTTCACAATCTGATTCATTACCACTACACTACCAGAGCTCTATTAAACACATGCACAAAATAAGCATAATGTTGTTGTTGTTAAGTGCTGTCAAGTTGATTCCGACTCAAAGTGACCCTGTATAGGTTTTCTGAGGTGTGGCTGGTGAGCTTGAACCACGGACTTTGTGATTCTAAACGACTTTGCATTCCAAGCATTAACCCAGAGCTCCACACCAGGACTGTAAATTGTAAATCATCAGACAATTGAGTTTCTTGTAAAGAAGGTATGTTTATAAATATAACTCAGATAATAGAAGAGGAAGTCGCTATAGAACAGGATAAATATGTCAAGTGAACAATTTACTATAAACATGTAGGAGTCCTGGTGTGGTGCTGTAGGATAAGCCACTGGACTGCTAACCCAAAGTTAACCCACCAGCTGCTCCTCAGAAACCTTATACAGGGTTGCTATGAGTAGGAACTGACTCCATGGCACTTTACAACAACAACAACAACAACAACACAGAGGAATCTACATGATTTCACAAAGCTTAAGCAACTTCCTCCATGGCTCAAAGCAAAGGTACTACTTCACCATCCTGATGCAATAGCTGCATTGATATGTTCCTACATCCATCATTACATCTCATAGCCAAAACTCTTCCTAAAAAAACTTCTATCCAAAGCCCAAGACGATCTTATACTATAGATACACAAATATGATTTTACTGGGGCATCTATATAGTCTTTCGGCCTCTTATTTGCATTGTTGTTGTTACGTGCCATGGATTGTGTTCTGACTCATAGTATCCCTGTATAGAGTTTCCAAGGAATGGCTGGTAAGTTCGCACACCCGATTTTGTGGTTCAAACTGACATTGCATTCTAGTGCTTTATCCCACAGCACCACCAAACTATGCTAGCTCATTGGAACTTATAATAACTTGGAGTCCTGGTTTGGCGCTGTAAGATAAGCACTGGACTGATAACCTTGAGGTTGGCAGCTCAAATCCACCAGACAATCCTGGGAAACACTGTACAGAGTCTCTATGAGTCAGAACTGACTTGATGACACTTAGTAACAACAACTTAATGAATTACATATAGGCATATTTTAATTTTAAGGTTTATAAACACCCTATCCCAACAATATAAATGAAAACTTAATTATTTAATTTATAAGTAAAATTAAGTTTAGTAAACCTTTTATTTGGCTGTAGCCAAATATAGTATTGAAGAGAGTATTTGCAGAGTTGTACTTCCTAATACAACAAATTCATACAAATGTCACTACAGACATAATGAATGTTTTTTCATGCCAGTGTCACTCACCCTTGGCTGCCTGCACCCCCACCCCCACCCCCCCACCCCGCCAAGGCTTTTCAAAATGTATTTCATACACAGAGTCACTGTTCTGGTTGCTTATTTAATTAACATGGCAGCTTACCATACACAGCATTTCTTTCAGTTCTACAGTTTTAACTTTTTACACTTTAGTCTCAATACAGAAAGAATAAGATTACTGTTTTGACTCCTTCAACCTCTGTAAATTTATATAGATTCACTGACTATTTCTGTCAGTTAAAAAGTTTTACAGTATGCTTTAAATATCTGTATTTACAAAGTAAACTCCCAATTTTGTGCCCAGACTGCCCCCCACAAAAAACTTTAAGGGACTGAAAAAAAAAAATTTTTTTTAGAAGTTTCTTGAGTTGACATTAATTAAGTTTAATTCTGTCACCATATCGTCAATAATCAATATTGCTGAAATGTCACAGAAGTACAATTTAATTTTAAAAATCAATGCTTCCTTCTGAAATGTATTCATTTGAGAAATATGCTATGCTGAGATGTACTAAGGAGTTTAAATAACAATATATTCCATATTTCTGCATTATATATGTGTACTACTACATTAGCAAGCAAGTTATGATTTTTATCAAACACATAATTATAGCCATTGCCTAACATAAAAGATTGCACCCATTTCTATTTTTGTTTTGTTGTCATTGTTGTTGTTTAGATTGTTTGTTTTGCTCGGACATGTCTTTTTGACTTCAGTGATAAAACTTGATTCTAATTATGATAACTAGCCTCAAGATTACACTAAATTCCTATTTTAAAAATACCTTGATTTTTGGTAAAGATGTTTAATTGGAAGCTTAGGGAAATAGTCATGCGACATATTAATTTTTTAAATATATAATATGAAATATAATATCTGTACATCTTTGACTGATACTGACTTGTAGAAAAACTGTCATTAAGTGCTAAAAATGCATAATGAAGAGAGGACTATGCCTTGTAATTATTTTTACATGCAACCATTGGATTAAAACATGTAACTAAAGCAAAATTGCACTGGTTTATAATCATTCAAAAATGAGTACAGAAGTTGGACGCAATAATTAAGAGGGAGATTAGTAATCAGTAGTGTTCTTTGACGTGTACAGAAAACAGAAAAGCATGCCTTCAAATACAACTTCAAAATATTAAAAAATCTCCAGTAAAAATGTTCTGTTTGAAAACAGCATCTATGTTATACACAATATCTAGTAATTTAAGAAGTTCTAGATACCTCTGTGGGTATATTCCAGTGGTTGCCGCTACAGTGGTAACTTGAAGAAGACTTAATTCCTCTATTATGTGAATGTTCACTAAGAAAAGACACATATACCTTAATGGAAATACTTGCCTTCTTGACACTACTGCCAACAAAAAACAGCAGTGATGCGCCTTTTCTCAAAGTTATCCACAGTTGGAGGACACTAGGTTGTCAGGAATGAACTAAAAGCCACTCAGATGCTATGAACTTTGTTCTTTATTGAGTAAAGATACCTACACTTGCACTTGAATTCACAAGACACACCCAGTGTCTGATTAGTTCTGTAATAGAACACTAGACATATTTCTTTCTTTCTTTGAAATCAGCTTTACAATTTGCAATAAAAAATATAATCTAATATGCAACATCCAATCTGTAGACTTATTATGATTCTACAAGGAAGAAAAGAAGGGAAGAGAAAAGTAAGTCTCTGTTGGTTTATCTTGTGAGCATTATCAAACATTCTCCTTGTTCTTTTAGAATTGCAAACCACTGAAGATAATTTACAAGCAAATGACCACTGTCACTCACATGCAGAAGAAAATACCGAAATTCTCCCACCTTATAAGGAGCTCTGGTAGCATAGTGGTTACGAGTCAAGCTGCAAATCTCACGGACAGCAGTTCAAAACTATCCACGGTGCCATGAGAGAAAAATGAGGCTTTCTGCTCCCATGAAGATTTACAGCCTCAGAAACCCTATACAGGGTCACTAGAGTTGGAACCAATTCCACAGCACATAACTACCTAACCACCATCGTGATAAGAAAAGTTCAAACAAATTGAACTCAACAGGCTTTTGCCAGACTCACTGTGCTTTTTTATTCTTAAACTATTATTCAAAATTCACTTGTTGCCTATGAATATTATCTTGAGAGTAGACTTTTTTTTTTTTTTTTCTTTTCTTCAGAAAAGTACTTATAGGCCGTTAGCACTCAGGGGAGTGTTTTATAATTATTTTGATTATTGACTTCATAAAGTATGCAGATGATAGTGGTACACTTTGCACCCTTAAACAAATGTGTTTCCTTATATGATAAAACAGATAAGCTATTTATTATATCACTCCTGAACTTTTCACACAGTTAAGCCAACGTATACGTATGAGATGTTATCCTATCTTGTAAGATACTATTTGCTAGTTCCCAAACCACTCCCCCCGCAACAATCATACCCAACAATAACTTTAATGATTCATACTTAAAAACTAACCATACATGAATGACACACACATACCAAAATACATTAATTACAATTATGAATTTAACAGCAACCACAAGCAAAGCATTAAATAAATATGGAATGCTCATTTTCTGATGAAAGTTCACAGATTATTCAAATTCTCCATTTATCAAGTCAAACCAGAAAAAATCAATAAAAATCTGTGAGCTAATTAACAATGCTGGTTAACTAACCTAAGAACCCTGTGTTAAATCTCAACACTTAAATTCCTAAAAGCAATAGAAAATTTCAAAAATGTAATTTCAGTGCCTAAATGCAATTAATTTGGAGTCAAATTATTTTTATTAAATCACAGAAATGGTATTTTCCCTTAGAAATTATGGTTCAGTTCTGTAATAGTCACATTTCTCTATAAATTAAAGAATAATGTTTTCTAAACATGTACACTCTGGTGTTTCATTTAAAAGACATTCATGTATCTAGGAAATGAAATTAAAATGTATTTTTTCCTTGCATGCTTTGCTCTAGAGTTGACATTTTATGATGATGATTTCCAAATTTCTACCAAAAGCAAGTATCGGTCAATGGCCTGTTTTATCCTGCATGCTTGGGAGTAAGCTTAAACTCAAGAAATATTTGCTTTATCCAAACAAAAAGCTAAATAAGTGCATTTGTTTTAAAATAAACAGACTGTGATGCTGTCATCCTTTCTGTCAAACCACGACAGATCTGTGTAATCAACTCCATTTCAGAAAACAAAGTAGGCACCCACACCATATGGTGACTGTGATTTCTTAGAAGTACCTCAATGACTAGCTACAGAATAAAATGGGGGTAGGAGGAGGGAAACCCTTACTATATTTACAACGTTCTTTCATTCTCTAAAGTTGTCAAAATCTTAACATAGAGAAGCAGTAAACTTAAAGGGAAAAGTGTAAATTTCCACTTGCTTTGCATAACCAGCTCTCTGCCCACCCTCACTCATTAAAAGTCAAGCTAGCTTCAGGTTGTACAGAGGTGAATACTTAAAGTTAGTTGCAATTTATACTTAAAATTGGGATTTGTTCAATTATACCCTATGCAACAATGCAGTAGAACGATGTGGCAATCTGCTTCCATAAAGATTTACAGCCTTGGAACCCCATGGGGCAGAGCTATTCTGTCCTATAGGGTTTCTGAGTCTGAATCAATTTGAAGTCACCAGAATTGGGTTGGTTTGGAGTATAACAACTACATTTCATCATCTGAAAACACAATAATAACAAAGGATTTTTTACTAAATGTTTATTTACAACAACTTAATTCCAGGTTCCTCCTCCATTTTTCAGAAAGAATATATCCAGCAATCTTAAAAATATTCTCCATAATGACCTATGTAAACCCATTTGAATTTCCACATATCTACTTTTGAATGTACCTACTAAGACACATGTTATTTTTTCAGTTGACACTAGTCGTATAACTCACATGGTTTTAACCAAGTTTAGAAATATTAATTAGTTCTCCAAATTAATATTTAGGATTATGATGCAAAGCACACTAGCATGTAATAGCATATGCTCCCAAATGAGACTTGCTGCTAAATTCGAAAGTGTATATTAATACCTTACCTTCTAGGATATCTTGTTTTGCTCTAAAATTATTGATCTGATTTTCATAATCATTTACCTGTCACTTTATGAGAAATGACTTTTCAAAAAAAACAAATAAATCTAGTGAAATCCACGAGTTGAAAAATCACCTACTGCTAAAAACTAGATTCTAAAATTTCTGCTAAAAGAGAGAAATGTGAGCGTTCTTAAAGTGTAGAGAAATCATATGCCAGGTGTAGCAAATCTAAAAAGTTGGCCCAGCTGTGAGCGACCCTGAAAATGCTATTTTTATACTTATTCTTGTTTCTGTTGTTCAGGTTGTAAAATACTGTGTGAGAAGGGAAGAAAATTCCTCTACTTTCCAAAGTCTAAAGTTTCACCATTTTTCTAGGCTCCCTTCCTTTTAATTCCCAGCGTTCGGAATCCCTCCACTCTGAGCGGGTTCCCAAGTGTTTCAAGTTTTCCAGAAAGGCAAGAGAAGAACTGCTAGTGCTTACCTGTTCCCTCGGTATGCAGGGTAGGGAGGTCCTCCGATGGGACTTGCTGCTGCAGCCCGACATCTCGGTGGACACCACGGAGCTGGACCGCCTCCTTCTCTTAAACACCGGAATATCTTCCTTGGTCCCAGCAATTAGCTGGGACCCAAAATGCTCTCTCGGGGCCGCCCCCGTCGACTGCGGCAAGATTTGCTCCACGCACCTAGCCAGGAGAATCCCCAGCACGCCAGCCAAGTACGCCAGGTAAGGTCTCCAGGCGACCTTGAACCTCTCTAAGGAAATGAGAGACACGGTCCTGACCACACTAGTCAAGACGATCATGAGGACGCCCAGCCTCAGCTTCAGCACCAGCCATGTCGCGGCGGCCAAACAGCTGAGCACCACCCCCGCGGCGGGGAGCGAAAGTAAATGATCCTCCCGGACGCCCAGCCCAATCTGGACAAGCGCTTCCCCCCCGCAGCAGGCGGCTAGCAGCGCGACGGCCAGAGGCAGGCGCACCCCGGCGCGCAGGAGGTACAAGCCCATCCAGAAGAAGGCACACAGGAGACTGAAGAGCAACGCCGAGGGCTGCAGCCAGGGGCTGAGTGGCGCGCCGCCCCCGGGAGCACCACCCTGAGGCCCTGGGAAGACGCCCCCTTCTGCTCCCGAGGCCGCTTCCTCAGCCGCCGCCACCTCAATGCTCTGTTCCAGGTCACAGCCGATCTCCCCGCGAACCAGCCTCACCAACAGCGCCAACAGAAAGGACAGAGAGCCCGCGCACAGAGCCGAGGAAAGTTTCCGGGAGCGCCGGAGCGGCTGCAGCACTAGATCTCCCCAGCAGCCGCCGCAGTCCGAGTCCCGCGGAGACGGCAGGCCAGCATCACGGTGGCAGTCTGGGCCCGCCGCGGGGTCTTGACTCACCCCACCGCGGCCGAGCTTGTCCCAGATTCGGACAGCCTCTTGAGGCACTGCCATGGTGTGCCTTCTTCACCGACTCCCAAGGCCGCCCCCACGACGCCCCCACCCCAACACACACACACACTCTTCCCAATCCCACCCTCCGAATCCCTCCTTCTCCTCTCCAGGCCCACTAATCACTGGAAGTTTTAGCTTTCGAATAACTCCTGGTGAATACTAGATGCTCTAAAAGACTTCTTCAAGTTCAAAACTAGCACTGGCTGAAACGATCAGACTTTCCCCTTTTCTCGGTTTTAAAAGCTTTTAAAAATTCTCTGCTCCACCCCACCCCTAATTTATACCCTCGGGTGTCTCTTTCTACTTCAGGACATTAAAAATTGCCCGTTGCTTCCCGCGCGCTGGAGCAGCAAGCGCAGGAAGAGTCGGGGGCACAGTTCGAGCTCCGGGCCATTCTGGGCGCCACTTGGCGCGGCACTGCTACGCGCCGGGCCCGGTGCGGATGGAGTTCCCCTTCTTTTCCTTCCTGCAGCTCTTTCTCTATCACTCTTTCTTTCTCCTTTGTGGATCCTCCCCGGCGAGGACCCAGGACGCGTACCGCCATTCCCTGGGGCTGAACGCAAAGCCTCCCCCGAGTTTGTACATCCAGTTCATGGCAAGGGTGGGAAAAAAATGGAAAAGGGGATGAGAAATAATCTAGAAGTTGCCAGTCCCATCCGAGACAGCACAGTCCGAGACCCAAGCGGCTGCCGCGGGAGGTAGGAGGGGGAGAGAGACGGAGAGAGCTAGAGAAGGGAGGGTGAGGGGAAAGGGAGGGTGAGAACGAGTGGGATTTGATTTTTTTGTTGTTGTTGTTCCTCTCTCCCCTTTGGTGCTAGGTTGGTAGTGATTTGTAGTTTTGCAGACGAAATGCGAGTGGAGACGACTGCTTAAAACTATATGAAAGGGCAAAAGAGTGAAGTGCTCTACAATTCCGCTTTCTTTCTTTCTTTAAGGCAACTCCCTAGGAAAGCGTTCACAGTCGAAAAAGCTCCCCTCCCCCGGAGGAGGCGCTGCTCTTAGCTCAACTGCTCCTTTTCCCGGAGCTGGGCCGGCACACCAAGCACACTAGAGAAGGATCGGTTGTGGCTAGTCCATCATGTCTAGCTAACCAAAGCCCAGGAACGCGGGGGTCTGCGGTTAGCTCTCAGACTGAGCTTCCTATGATTTGGAACAGAGAAAGAGAAGGGAGAATTGGCCACTTGGGCGGGGTTGGGAGCTAACACCGTCATACTATCATTAGAATGACAGCCACATCTCCTGTCTGATTAAGTCAAAGATGCTCATAGGTTCTCAAAGTCAGTTACAACAGCAAACCAATTTCAGGGGCATTATAATGCTTTGGTTGCTCTTGCTGGTAGGTCTGTTTTCAAAAGAGAACCTCAGCCTTTTCTCCCAAATCTCAATCAGTACCTAGATCACAAGAGCATTAGTAAGGAGAAGGGGGAGGGTGTCATCCTTTAAAAAAGAAAGAAATGTGTAACTTTTTAAAAGTCTGACTGATGGGTTTTAGTGGACAGTTGTTGAACTTACATTGTGATTAAATGACCCTAGATTTAAGATTTACAAAGTTAAGAGTCATATCAGAAAGTAGACTACAAAGGACCATCTTCAGGGGCAGGTGAAGATAGGTGTGTTAACAATAGCAAAGATATTATAAATCGGTATGTGGCTGTGAATTACTGTCTAAAGGAGCTCTGGTATCGTAGTGGTTACGAATTGGGCTGCGAACCTCAAGGTCATCAGTTCGAAACTACCAGCTGTTCCGCGGGAGTTCAACACTACCAGCTGGTCATCATCATCAGTTTGAAACTACCAGCTGTTTCTGCTCCCGTAAAGATTTACAGTCTCCAAAACCCTGTACAGGGTCGCTATGAGTCCGAACCCACTCCATGGCACATAAACACCAACTACCACTACAATGAAGTTTTAATAAGGACCCTAGTTATAGTAAATATAGGGGGATACTGTCCATATGCTTTATCAATGGGAAGTTTTTAAAACTAACTTTTTTGGAAGACTTGAAAAATAATTCTATACTTATGTTTTAAAAATCTTTAAAAAATATATCTGTTAATATTCCCTGGGAGTGGATTTCTATTTTATACATACAACATGTATAAACGTGATCATCTACTCTTGTGCACTTTAAAAATAGTTATCTTAGATATCATTTATTTGTTCTGACTAATAATAACTATCTAATTTTGTCTTAATTGCCATGATATTTCTGGTTACAGTGTGTTTATAGCCTAAAGCACTTGGATAATGGTTCAGTGTGCCACTGTATTTTGTGTGTAAATATGAACTAATATAAAGAAAAACCAAAAGGAAATAGCCCACCAATACCAGGTTGATTCTAGCTCATAGTGGCACTTATATAGGACAGAGAACTTCCCAGGTGGCTTCCAAAGCTGTAAATCTTTACAGAAGCAGATTGCCACATCTTTGTCCCTAATAGGGTCTTGTGGGCATGAACAGCTGACTCTTAGCAGCTGAGCACTTAGCCACTGTGCCACCAATGCTCCTTCTGAAAAGAGATATTTGAGATTAAATTAATTCTGAGTAGTGGGGAGGTGGGGGTGGGAGGGTGCAGTGTATAGAAAGGAAGAATAGAGGGCTGAACTCTTACATTTAGAGTTAGCATCATGGGAAGCAGCCTGCTCTAGAGGCAGGTATTAATATTAATGTTATGACATAAATGGATTTGAGGGGCTGGGATAGTACAGCTTTTCTCTGTCAGATGTCCAGAACTGTGCTACTGCATGGAGAACCAGTTGGGCAGCTAGTCAGTGGCAGTAGGCACCATCTGTTTAATAATTAAGAAAACAGGAGCAGCAATATCTTTGCCAAAGACAAATGAGCCCCCTAGCATGCACACACACTTTCATGAGTTTCCATTTTAGACGTATGATTCATATGCCAGATCCTACCTGGGACGCTTCAAAGTGAAAAACCTTGATTGGAAAATCACACTAATGTATAATGGCATCAAAAATAGCATATTAAAACAAAATTATAAAGATTTCTGTATATGTCAAGGGTAGAATAAGAGGCACAACTAGAGGATTTTGGATATTTCAAGTTTTTTCTGCCCCACTAATTTATGATTACCACAGTTCTTTAGAGAATATGTCATTGTAAAAGCTGAACTCTTAAGGCAGGCAAAATAGAAATTTTAAAACTCTGTAAAAAAGAAGAATAAATGAATGTTGCAAAAACACTTGAAGCTGTATGTTACACCATGACATCCCTGAGTTGTTCAGTGATATAAAAGGGCAGTGTCCTGGTATCTAGATTTCTGCCAAATTCAACAAAAATAACACTCAAAAAGTTATTGGTCCACCAAAAGGAAAGAAGGTAGTTTTTTGTTTTTTGCCCTCTCCCCCAATTATCATCCAGAAGATGAAAGCAGATGAGCGAAAACAACTGGAGAATGGCAGGAAGCTGCAAGGCTATACAGGCTGAAAAGAATGACTAATGTGCATTTCGCTAAAAGTATATTACATTACAGGTGTGGTGCTCTGGGATAAAGCACTGGACCACAAGATTGGTTTGAACCAAAAAGTCACTGGTTCAAACTCACCAGCCACTCTTTGGAAACCCTAAACAGAGTTGCTATAAATTGAAATCCACTCAACAGCATTTAAGAACAACCTATTAAATTAAGTCAGGCCCAAAACATAAAGTAAACATTGAACAATCACCTATAAATAAAAACTGCCCATTTTCCATAGATAACCTAGTCCTCATTAAAGAAACTGGTAATTCAGTCACAGGTTGAAGGAAATGTGGTACATAGAAAGATAGTAGAATGTGGACAAACACAGTGTGGTCAAATCAAATACAACTTATAGCAAACCCATAGGACAGAGTACAATTCCTCATTGGGTTTTCAAGGCTGTAATCTTCATGGAAGCAAATTGCCAAACCTTTCTTCCTCAGCACAGCTGAGGCCTTTGACCTTTCAGTGAGTGCTTTAATCACTACACCACAGGTCTCTTCGAAATGTGAACAGAGAGACATTTGATGAACTCAAATCTAACTTGATAAAACTCTCCACTTTGACAAATATAATTAACATGCTTTTACGAGATCCTTGTGTAGGATATAAAAATTAATTACTTATCATTTGCAGTTTTCCAATTACAATTTATGATGACAAGAATTTATTTTTAAAATAAAAAATTCATACTCAATATTATTGGTTCATGGAGCTCTGATAGCATAGTGGTTATGAGTTGGGCTGCCAACTGCAAGGTCAGCAGTTCGAAATTACCCTCGGTTCCACTGGAGAATGATAAGGCGTTCTGCTCCCATAAAGATTTACAGCCTTGAAAACCCTGTACAGGGTCATATGAGTCGGAACCGACTCTACAGTACTTTACAACAACATTATGGGTTCACTCATTCTCCATCACTTACCTGACATCTCTGTATACAAACTCAATAGGTATTGAAAGCACAATGCATCCAAAGCAGACTTCTTAACTTTCCACTTTCTCCCCGACCCCCTACCTCCCATAAGCCCAATTTTTCCTCTTCAATCTTCCTCTATTCTAGTTAAGAATATAATTAATTTCATGTTGTTGTTAAGTGCCATCAAGTAGGTTCCGACCCAGAGCTGGTGTGCTTGAACTGTCGATCTTGCTATTCAAGAGACTTTTCAGTCCGGCGCATTGACCCACAGCAACACAACAGGACACCACTTAATTACATAGCCTCCCCTAAAAGGCATCATGCTTGATTCCACTTTCTGTGAACTTTGCTTTACTTTCAACCTAATATCAAGTCCACCTGATCTTATCTGTAAAAGAAATCCTAAATCCTTCTAATTTTCACCATGCCTCTTATTCTAACAATCAAAGACCTGTTATCATCCCTGACCAGGACAATTACAATAGCCTCTAAACTGGTCTTCCCTTTTAAACATATATTCTACATAGCAACCTGTGTGATATCTTTAAATATACATCAGATGATGTTATCCTCCTGCTTAAAACTATCCAAAGGCTTCTAATTGCATTTGAAGAAGCTTAAGTCCTTACACATAAGGAGCTTCATGATAATTTCAGGCCACTTCCTCTAATCTCTTATGACATTTTTTTTTTCCTACTTCACTAGCCCAGCACTGTCCATTGAAATTTCTATAAGAATACAAATGTGTTAGCAACTGTCCAATATGGTAGCCACTAATGGCACTGTAGGATAAGCACTGGATTGGTAAGCAAAAGGTCAGAAGTTCAAATCCATGAAACACTCTTGAAAGCCCAATATAGAAAGGGTGAGGAACATACAGCCCATGGCTTTATAAGACCCGCGAAGTCTTTCAATCTGGCCCTGCCAAGGCAACCACAGTTCCAGCCATCAGGTTGTTGTTAAGTGCTGTCGAGTTGATTCTGACTCATACAGACCCTATATAGGGTTTCTGAGGAGTAGATGGTGAGTTTGAACTGCCGATCTTGTAGCTCAAACTGACCTTGCAGTCCAGTGCAATATTCTGCAGGGCCACACCAGAACACCATCACATTAGGGGTGACTTCATTAAATGTTTGACTGGACACAGCAGGCTAATTTTTAAGTTGATAATTTTGTATGGCCCACAAATGATATTATAAATATCCAAATGGCTCTTGGCAGAAAAAAAGGTTCCCCACCCCTTCTGTACAGGGTTACTATAAATCAGAACCAATTTGAAGGCACACAACAACAACAGTCACATATGACTGCGAATACTTGAAATATGGTTAATGTCACTGAAAAACTGAGTTTTTATTTTACTTAATTTAAATTTGAATAGCCTCACATGTCTAGTGGCTAATGTGATATTGTTGTTGTTAAGTGCAGTCAAGTTGGTTCCAACTCATAGAAACCTTGTATAGGGTTACCTTGGAGCCACTGGTGGGTTTGAACTACTGACCTTGTGGTTTGCAGTCCAGTGCTGATCTTACAGTGCCCCACCAGGAGTATATTACTGATTCAAGGCAGACTTCTATTGCTTATACTTGCCAAACCTAAAACCCTCTTCAGGACCTTGATATTTAAAGTTGTCTCTGATGGGAATGCTGTTCTCTCTGATCACCACATGACTGACTTCTTTTCTTCCATCAGTTGTCACCTCAAATATTATATTTTTAGAAAGACCTTTCCTAATAATTTCACCATAAAATGTAGAATACACCACATGTATGTACATTTTATCATTCATTGTCATACCACTCTGTTTCATTGCATTAATAGTACTTATGACTACATCAATGGACTTGTTCATTTGTTTTTCTCTTTATTGTCCATCTGCATTCACTAGAGTTTAAGTGTCATACAAACATGGATTCTGAGTGTCTTGCTTCAATATATCACCAGAACACTGTCTGGCACATAGTCAAAGCTCAATGCCTATTCAATAAATAAATAATTTATTGAATTAATAAATGAATGAAGTCAATGAATGTTGAAAGAGTAAATGAAAAATATTTTATTGCCTTTATAAATGCTGAGGTAAAGATTATTTCCAGATATTTTTATATTCAATCACTATGAGTTCTTTAAATCTTACATTAAAGAGTCTGTTTCCTTGAGTGAACCATTGGGCAAAATCATGCAAATAGTGCCTTGATCAGATTGTAGCTTGTGAAACAAAAAAATAAATCAATTTGTTGTTAATGGATGCCATCAAGTCAATTCCAACTCATAACCCTATGCACAATAGAACGAGGCATTCATTGCCCAGTCTTGCACTATCATCATAATTGTTGGTTAGGTTTGAACCCATTATTGCTGCCAGGGTGGTCAATCCATCTCAACAGGGCCCATACTTGTTTATCACTGACTTTTCCCTTTACCAAACATGATGTCCTTCTCCAGGGACTGGTCCCTTCTGATAACTTATCTAAAGTACGAGAGACAAAGTCTCACCCATTTCACTCCTAAGGAGCATTCTGGCTGCACTTATTCCAAGACAGATTTAGTTGTTCTTCTGGCAGTTCATTGTACTTTTAATATTCTTCTCCAACTCCATAATTCAAATGTATCGATTCTTCTACAGTCCTCCTTATTCATTGTTCAACTATCATATGCATATCATATGTCACACGTACAACCTTGTCACACATATCAACATATCATATGGCTTTGGTGAGGTAAACTTTAATCTTCAAACTGGTATCTTTTCTCTTGAACACTTTAAAGACGTCTTCTACAGTAGATTTGCCTAATTTAAGTAATACATCCTTTGACTGATGAGTGGTGAAGGTGAATCCAAGCAAAATGAAATCTTTGACAATTTCAATCTTTTCTCCATTTATCATGATGTTATTTATTGGTCTAAGATTTTAGTTTCTTTACATTGTTGTTAGGATTTTTATTTTCTTTATATTGAGGTACAATCTCTAGAGGGCTGGAGTCTTCTATTTTCATTAGTAAGTATTTTAGGCGCTCATGGCTTCCAGAAAATAAGGCTATATCGTCTGCATATCAGTTTGTTAATGAGTCTACCTGCAATCCTGATGCCATGTTCTTCTTCATATAGTCCATCTTCTCAGATTATTTGCTTACCTCACAGATTGAATAAATATCATGAAAAGATACAACCCTAATGTACACCTTTCCTGAATTTAATACATTCAGTATCTCCTTTATCTATTCCAACAACTGCCTCTAAGCTTATGTACAGTTTCCTCATGAGCATAATTAAGTACACAAATACCCATTCCTCACAATGTTATCTATAGTCATGAGCCACACGGTCAAAAGCATTTGCGTAGTTAATAAAGCACAAGTAAACATCTTTCTTGTATCCTCTGCTTTCAGAAAAGATCCATCTGACGTCAGCACTGAAATCCCTAGTTCCATGTTCTCTTCTAAATCCAACTTGAATATCTAGCAGTTTCTTGCTCTTGAGCAAAATTTTACTTACATATGAAATTAATGATTTTGTTCAATGATTTCCAAGTTCTGTTGGGCGATCACTATTTGAAATGGACATAAATGTGGACCCCTTCCAATCATTAGGCTAGGTAACTAGCTGTCTTCCAAATTTCTTGGAATAGATGAGTGAGTGTCTCTAGTGCTGCATACATTTATTGTTTTTCACTAATGTCTTCAGTGTTGCTTGGACTTCTTCCATAAAATACCATCATTTCTTAATCATGTGCTACTTCTTGAAATGGTTAGGCATTGGACACTTCTTTATGGTACAGTAACTGTGTATTTCTTCCATCTTTTGATGCTTT
>NW_006408604.1:580420-598949 GCF_000296735.1 Chrysochloris asiatica
CATATTTTGGCTCTTGTGGAATTTTATATTTTTCTTCAGTTTCAGCTTGAACTTATGTATGAACAATTAATGGTGTATTTCACTTTCTGTTCCTGGTCTTGTTTTGGCTGATGTTATAGAGCTTTCTGCTGTCTCTTCCCATCTATGTTGTTATTTTGATTCCTGTGTATTTCATCTGGTGAGGTCTATATATATATGTGTGTGTGTGTGTATAGTCACCTTTTATGTTGTTTAAAGGACTCCTGGTACGGCACTGTAGGATCAGCACTGGACTGTTAATCACAAAGTCGGCAGTTCAAATCCACCAGCTGCTTTTTGGAAACCCTGTAGAGGGTTGATATGAGTTGAAATCAGCTCAATGGCACTTAACAGCAACAATAACATGTTTAAAAAGGAATTAGCAAAGTATTTGTCAATGGTCTTGGAAAATTATATCATGCATGACTTCTACCACCAAGGCCATATTTTCCAACTAATGAGCTTTTATCTTTGTTTCCAACTTTTGCATCTCAATTACTAGAATTATCAATGCATCTTGCATTAACTTCACACTGAATTCATTGGTAGAATTCTTTTACTTCATCATCATTGGCTTTAGTGGTTGGATAAATATCAAACAATAGTAGTATTAACTGTTCTTCCATTTTGCTGTTGTTGTTCAGTGCAGTTAAGTCAGTACTGACTTATAGTGACTGTATATAGGGTTTCCAATGAGTGGCTAGGGGTTTGAACCACCAACCTTGTGATTACCAGTTCAGTACTTATTCTACAGTGCATAGCCAGATCTTCCATGTAAGTGTGTGGATACTATTCTGTCATGGTCAACATTGTACTTTATCAGCTTGAACTTGCATATTGCTTTGATTGATGGTCTTGAGATTCTCCATTGTTTCTTCCCACAGATGTAGTTTATTTGATTCCTGTGTGTTCCATCTGGTGAGAACTTCATGACTAATCGCAGTTAATATTATTGAAAAAGGTATTTGAAATGAATGCATTATGGGTCTTACGGTATTGCAGATCACATTATAGTTTCTAACTAATGAGCCTTTCTCTTTGTTTCCAACTTTCAAATTCCAGTCACCAGTAATTATCAATGCATCTTGATTTCATGTTTGATCAATTTCAGAATGAAGAACATTGACAAAAAACATCAGTAGTTTCATCATTAACTTTAGTGATTGATGTGTAAAAGTGAATAATAGTGGTATTTAACCAGTCTTCCTTGTAGATGTAAGGAAATTACTCTAAAACAGATAGTATTGTACTTCAAGGTAGAACTTGAGATAACTTTCTAACAGTGAATGCGATGCCATTCCTCTTCAATTCATCATTCCTGGCATAGTAAATCATATGATTGTCAGAATCAAAATGGCCAATACTAGTCTATTTCAGTTCACTAATGCCTAGGATATTGATTTTTATGTATCCTGCTTCATTTTTGACCACTTACAATTTTCTTAGATTCATATTTCATACATGGCACATTCTGAATATTTTTGGATATCTTCAGCTGTTTCTTCTCATTTTGAGTTGTGTCCCATCAGCAAATGAAGGCCCTGAAAGATTTGCTCCATCCACACCACTAAGGTCAACTCTTCTTTGAGAAGGCAGACATATTTTGAGTGCCTTTACGTAGTGGGTTACAAGTTGGGTTGCTTACCACAAGATCAACAGTTTGAATCTCCATGGGAGAAAGATTAGGCTTTCTGCTCCCATAAAGATTTACACCCTTAGAAGCCTCAGAAACAGGGTTGCTATGAGTAGGGACTGACTTTATGGCACACAATCACCCCACCAAACATGAGGAATTCATCTTTCAGTATTATATGGGGTACTGATCTGCTAATATTCATAAGATTTTCAGTGGCTAACCATTCGGAAGTGGTCTGTTCATCCTCATCTGTCTCAGTGTGAAAGCTAACCTGACTCCTGTCTGGTATTGGTGACCCTGCTGGTATTTAAAATACCTGTGGTATAGCTGCTAGCATCACAGTAACACACAAGCCACCACAGTAAGTCAAACTGACAGAAGAATTATGTCTATGTCAGTTACTCAATTATAGTCCATGTATATGAAAACTTTTTTTTTTTTTTGCTTCTCTGATGAAATTTCCATAATGCACAATTGTTTTCTGGTCAGCACAGGGAAGACAAATTAAACATGTTGGGTTTCAAGTAAATTTAGAAACCCAGGATTAGGATATAGCCATTTTTTTTTCCCTGAATATAAATGGCTGGCCAAAAAATCATATCTCACAACATGACCTATGTCTTTAACTATGCCAGTTAACAACACTACCTTATTGCTGTAAAGTGCCCTCAAGTCAGTTCCCACTCACAGGGACCCTGTATAGAATTACCAATAAGCAGCTTATGGGTTTGAACCACCTGGTTAACAGTCTAGTGCTTAACCTACTGCCATACCAGAACTACCTTAGGGGTTATATTAAACAAAAATGAAGTATTTTGCTAAAATATACTTAAGTGGTTACGAATCAGGCTGCGAACCTTAAGATCAGAAGTTCGAAACTACCAGCTGTTCATGGTAGAAAGATAAGGCTTTCTGCTCCCATAAAGATTTACAGCCTTGGAAACCCCTGTACAGGGTCACTATGGGTCAGAATTGACTCGACAGCACTTAACAACGCTTCATAGGGAGTCAGGGAAATATGCATACAACTTCTATTTTTACTCATCTTCTCCCTTCCCTTTCTATTAATAGGTGCCCTCTTTTTAATTTCTGAAGAATTTAAGTAGCAGTTTTGGGAATAAAATTGTAAACCAACATTAAAAAAACTAAGGAGCAAAAGGGATATGTGAGAACTGCTATTAACAAAGAAGCACAGTAGCCATGGCACAGGCTGCCAGAAGACCTTCCTTGTCCTCTATACCCACATTGTCTGACATAAAGCTGGCACACTCTATATCCTCTCTGGACTTCTGATGTGGCACTGTAGGATCCACACTGGACTGTGAGCCACAAGGTCAGCAGTTCAAACACACAGCTGCTTCTTGAAACCCTATACAGAGACATTTTGAGTTACAACAGATGCAACAGCACTTAACAACAACAAGTATTATATCTTGGGTCTTGCTAATGACTGGCCCCAACTTTTCTAATGGAATACAAGTATTTTATATATAAGGCCTCCCAACATTGTTCACTTGGTGGGAGATGCAGAAAATTATATTATTTTGTTGTCTTATTGGGTTAAAGAAGCAAAACTGTTTGTAGACAAAGGCTTCATGCACAAGGCATGAGGAGATCAAAATTTCAGGCACTGAGTAACTGTGAGGAGTTTTTAACACCTAGCATTTACCTCACTAACGAAATAGTCTTTCTCTAAAGGCTGCTCAAATAAACACAGAGCCAAATCCAAGACCTTACTTCCCTGTTGTCTACCAATTCACAGTCCTATTTACTTTGTAGTCATCATGTTCCCATAAATCAACAAAATAAATTTGATTTTTTTACCTACTCTTAACATTTTAAATTCTACTTTTTAAATTAAAATGATCTAGTTTGAAATAAGTGAATAAGGAAGATCGTAGAAGAATTGATGCCTTTGAGTTGTGGTGTTGGAGGAGAATACTGAAAGTGCCGTGGACTTCCAAAAGAACCAATAGATCTGTTTTGGAAGAAGTACAACCAGAGTGCTCCTTGGAGGCCAAGATGGCTAAGCTTCATCTCTCCTACTTTGGACACATTGTCCGGAGAAAACAGTCACTGGAGAAGGATGTCATGCTGGGTAAGGTGGAGGGTCAGAGAAAAAGAGGAAGACCCCCAACGAGATGGATCAGCCAGGTGGCATCATTGATGGACTCAGCGGTAGTGAGGTTGGCCCAGGATCGAACATGTTTCGTTCTGCTGTGCATGGGGTCGCTATGAGTCGATTCCGACTCGATGGCACCTGACAACAACAACAGTTTGAAATTAAGAAATGAGACAAAATGAAGCTACTGATTTATAAAACAGACATTATCATGGCCTAGAACGCAAATCTTTCCTACCAAACCTAGATTTAGAAATGTTTTCCACCAGACATTGCCTCTCACCAAGGTATCAGTAAGTCATCAACAAGCTTTCTTCTCCAGTCCTGCAAGTAAAGCCGCTCTTGGGAAATGGAATTATTGTGAGATTATGTTGTTGTTAGGTGAAGTTAAGCTGATTCTGACTTAAAACAACACTATGTACAACATGGTGAAACACTACTAAGCTGTAAGTCATCCTCATAATAGTTGCTATGGTTAAGCCCAATGTTACAGTTACTATACTGATCGATCTCACTGAGGTTTTTCCTCTATTTTCACTGGCCCTCTACTGTACCGAGTATGATGTCCTTCTACAGAGACTGCCCCCTTTTGATAACATGTCCAACATACATGTGACATAGTCTCACAATCCTTGCTTCTAAGGAGAACTCAGATTTATTTGGTCTTCTAGCTAATCATGGTACATTCAATATTTTTCAACAATGCCATAATTCAAATGCAACAATTCTTCATTCTTCTTTATTCATTGTTAGCTTTCACCAGACCACAGATCAGGGACAGGTGCACTTTAGTCCTGAAGGTGACATCTTTACTTTTTAGCACTTTGAAGAGATCTTTGGCAGCAAATTTTACAAATAAAATATGTAGGTTCATTTCTTGACTGCTGCTTCCATGGGCATTTATTGTGGATCCAACTATGAGGGTAAATAAAAAAGAATTGCTCCAAAATCATAGAAACTTTTACTAAGTAAAAATGTCATAATATGAACCTATTGTTTCTCAGCTTATCTTCCATCTAGGTTGCTATATTACTGAAGGTTATAATTGCATCTGTCTAACGTTGTGGCACTGTGGGCTAATGCGTCAGACTGCAAAGTCATTTGAACTGCAAGGTTAGTGGTTCAAGTTAACCAGCTGCTCCTCGGAAACCCTATACAGGGTCACTATGGGCCAGAACCGACGTGAAGGCACTTAACAACAACAAATAGAATCAGTTAATTTCCACAATTATTCAGATTTATACAACAAGCACTAAAGCCAATAATAAAGAAATTGAAGAATTCTGCCAACTTTTTCAGTCTGAAATTGATCAAATATGCATTGATACCTACTATGTGATTAGAATGCAAAAGTTGGAAACTAAGAGGGAGAATCATTAGAAAATATGGAAAAGATGGCATTAATGATAGAAGCAATGCTGCATATCTCATGATAAGATTTTGCAAGACCCTTGACTTATTTATTGCAAATACCATTTTTTCAATAACAAAAACAGAGACTCTGCATGTGAACCTCCCCAGATGGAACACACAGGAGTCAAGTATACTACATCTGTGAGAAGAGACACTGACCAAGCTCAGTATCATCAGACTAAGCAAAACCAAGGACCAACTAGGGTAGAGACCATCAATTGCTCATATGCAAGTTCAGGCTGAAGCTGAAGAAAATTAAAACAAATCCACAAGAGCCAAAGTATGACCTTGCTTTGTTCTATCTGAATTTGGAGACCATCGCAACAATAGATTTGATGATTTAGATATTAATGGCTGAAGACCAAAGAGTTGTGGGATGATATTAAGAACATCATACATGAAGAAAGCAAAGGTCATTAACAAAAGAGGTAAGAAAGAAAACAACAAAGTCAATGTCAGAAGAGACGCTGAAATTTGCTCATGAATATTGTTGTGGTTCTTGCTGTTAAGTGCATCTAGTCAGTTCTGACCTGTAGTGGCCCTGTATAGGGTTTCCGAAGAGTGGTTGGTGAGTTTGAACCACCACTGATCTTGCAGTTCAAACCTACTTTACAGTCTAGTGGAAATGAGGAAATAAAAGAGCTGAACAAAAAATCTCAAAGGGGAGCTTAAGAAGACAAAGTATTATAATGAAATGTAAGCATAACAATAGTATGATAAATAATGATTGTTGTTAAATTCCTTGGAGTGGGTTGGGACTCATAACAACTCTATATGGGGTGTCTGAGGCTTTAAATCTTTTGTGGGAGCAGCAAATATCTCCTGTCTCCTGCAGAGTGGCTCAAACCACTAACCTTGTGGTTCACAGTCCAGTTCTTATCCTATGGAGCCACCATGCTTATAATATTATTTCAAATTCTTACATTATTCTATGTCCTTGCTTTAACCTTTACAACATATGTGATAAACACTGGACTGCTAACTGCAAGGTTGGGGTTCAAACCTATCAGCTGTTCCTTGTAAACTTTGTACAGGGTTGCTAGTTGGAAATGACTTGATCTCACTCAGAAACAACATTTTTCACAAAAGAAAATCAAGACCCAAAGAGACTGAGATCTGATCATGCTAATAAAGTAGCAAAGACAAATGAATCCAAATCTTTTTGATTCTTAATTCCTCTGTTTATCATTAGTTGATATAAAGTATTCCTTAATTTAATGTAAATCTTATATGTAAAAGACAAGTTAGAGTTACTAATCTGTCTTTCCCTTAATCAGAATTCCTAGAGCTTGAAATTTTCCAAAGATGGAAAATTCCACTACTTTTTAACTTCTAACTGAGGTATAATTTCTATTCATCTTTTAAAAGGTACAATTCAGTGGTTTTTAGTATAGTGTCAAAGTTGTGCAACCAACACCACATCTAATTCTAGAATATGTTCATCACCCCATAAAGAAACTCTGTCCCCATTAGCAATCATTTTTATTCCCCCTTTCCACACAGTCCTTGGCAACCACTAATCTATTTTCTAGTGGTGCAATGGGTCACACATTGGTCTGCTAACTGCAAAGTTGGTGGTTCAAACCCACCATCTTCTCCATTGAAAAAGACGAGGCTATATGCTCCTGTAAAAATTTACAGTCTCTAAAACCCTATGCAGAATTTCTACTCTGTTCTATGAGTCTTATGAGTCTGAATGAACTAATCAACAGTGAGTGAATATTTTATGTAAATAGAATCATACACTATATGACATTTGCATCTGACTTATTTCATTATTAAATAAGCAATATTAACATAATGTTTTCATGATTTATCCATTTGTTGGACATATTCATATCCATTCCTATTTTTAATGATTGAATAATATTCCCTTAACTGCATATATCACATGCTATTTATTAATCAATTGTTGGATCTTTGAGTAGATCTTCTTTTAAGAGATGACTATTCAAGTTCTTTGCCCATTTTCTAATTGAGTTATTTGTCATTTATTGTTGAGTTGTAAGAATTCTTTACATATTCTGGATATAAGGCTCTTATCAGATATATGGTTTTCAGATATTTTCTCCCATTCTTTGTGTTGTTTTTCCATTTTCTTGATGATGCCTTTATTTTTCAATTTTGATAAGTTCTATTTTATCTAATTTTTCTATTGTTGCTTATATTTTTTATGTCATGTATAAGAAACCATTGCCTAATCCAAACTCAGGAAGATGCATACTATGTTTTCTTCTATAAGTTTTTGTTTTAGCTCTTACATTTAGGTCTATGATTCATTTTGAGTTACTTTTTTGTATATAGTATAAATAGCTGTCTAAGTTCATTCTTTTGTATTCAGATATCCAATTCAGCTATCCCAGTGTCTTTTGAAAGATTATCCCTTCCTCATTAAATTGACTTAACCCTATACTACTTGTAAGTAACAGATTAGGTGTTGGAGTGTTCTTAATCTTAGAAAGCCTCCCTTAATATTGAGCTGAAATCTGCTACTTCTTAAATATATTTCCTGGTTTGACTTTTGGAACAATTCTGAATACAACTGTTACTTTCTATATGACAGCATTTGAAATAATTTTGAAACTTTACTTTCTTTAAGAGAGGAACAGTAATGGATAACATGGTTTTCATTCCTTCAGTATGCTCAAATTCTTCATGTCTAGATGTCAGCATCAATCTGGAATGCTCAAGGTGTGATGTTGATGCAGAAAAGAACAAAACCATTGTATTACCTCTCATGATCAGGACTACATATTTATGGTATTAGAGTCTAAATTTCTGTTAACTTTGTTTTCAAGGTATTTCCATGTTGTTGGTGCTATAGGTAATTAAAACTACCAAAGTTTAAGAAATATGAATTATAGTAAGAGATAACTCTCTTATGTTGTGTAATGATTCTTCTTTCATTTGCATGTTAATCTAAAACAAGGGTTTCTAGGTAAGTCACCACTCCCTGTAAGGTATATCTAGAGTTTAAAAAGCATATTTTGTGAAATTTTAATCTGCATTAAAAAGGAACAAACTTGTTACACAAGAGAACTTTGAAAAAATCTGCAAGGAATTATGCTATGTGAAAACAAAAACAATTCTGAAAAGTCACATATAGACCAGTCCCATTTATATAACATTCTTAATACGGAAAAAAAAAACAATAACCAAAAATCCACCCCAAAACTGGAGACATATAGAGCTGGTTTGAAACTGGGTAATAGCTATATAAGTCTTTCTTATTACTGCATGTGAATCTAAAATAAAAAGGAAAAAATTATTATGCACATTATCTATTGCTAATAGAAGGGAAATCACTATTATTTCTATCTGTCTATGTTTATGGTACTTAAAAAAATGTTGTTATTTTCTATACTGTTCACACACTGAAATTCTTTTGATGTTTGGTTAATTTATTTCAAATAATTCTTATATATTATATAAAGTAAAATAAATGGGAAAATACATTTATAACTAAAAAAAATTAAATATTTTGTTAGTCTTTGAACTCTTATGAAGAAATTGGTCCTAAAAATAAATGTTTCAACTATTTAAGTATATTTTTATTTTTGGCTTTCAAGGATGATTTACTAACCTTGTTCACTAAAAAATATGTGAAATGTATATAGCAGGCAATAGCATATTAATTGAATGAATGTGGCAATAGTGGCACAGTGACGCTTCTCACTTAAAGTAATGCCTAAGTTCAGTCTGGATGTCAGGTCTGTTGATTCTACTATCCAGTAATTACATACTTTGTATCGTAAGTGAATGCAGCTAAAGAAAATCGGTACTTGACTAGTTATCCTACACTACTTACAACATTCTTTTGATTATAGCTGTATTGAATCTTACAGAATGTAGTGCTATTTGTTATGCCTACTTTTAAACTATAGCCTCTTCCAAAGCATTAGTCTTTAAAAGGGTAATCTCATTTATGACTATAGACCATGTGGTTGGCCAGAGCCCAATCATTATGTTGCAAAATATTTTTTTAAATGTTGAAATACACTATTTCTTTAGTAGTTATCTTTTAAAACTAAAGGAAAAAAAGTAATTGGTGTGTACAAATAACTACTTCAAAGTCTTATACTCAAATAGAAACAGAAAATATTAAGTGACTGATTGCCATACTAATATGGAATTCAGAAAAAATTACATTGCCTGGTTTCTTTAATATAATCAATATTTAACATTCAGGGACAGAAAGTGAAGTGTTCATATTAGTGAATTTGAGTTGTACTCTGTAACTGCTAGGCATTTTTTTTTTTTTTTTAATTCTGCTGGAAACACAGAACTTTGGTAACTTTCCACAGAAATGGTAAGTTTCATACAGAGCTTAGATTCAATAGCTGCCTTTAGCCAAAATCTATAAATGGGCATTTTTGAGCTCAGTAAGAATAGTAAATGATATGTACAAGAGAGTATTGCGGTTCTTTTCTCATCTGAGGAAATGGAAGAATCTAAATATATATGAATGCATAGGTTTTCTTTGATTATTAGTCTCCTTTTCTTTATCTTCATATTTACTACCTCCCCTTCTGGCACAAAGGCCCATAATGAATGAGAATTTTCAGTCCATTTACTATTAATAATTAATTTTATATAATTGTGCAGGTTTTTATTGTTATAATTAATATATTGCATATAAAGTTATGGGTGACACATTGCTAAAAGTTTTGGGACATATAGCAAAAGAGGTTAGGAAAAGTTCTCAGATTATTCTGAATTAAAGTAATTACTATCATTCATCATGCATCTTATTCCATTTCATACCTCAAATATTGATTATTCAAGTTGCTATAGAGATGCTCAGGAGAAACCCTTAAAATGCAAGTCATTTAATCACCATTCATAAATACTGGCATTATAATTAAATTAAGACTTGTCATATGATAAGTTTATTGAGAATGAGGATTTATTTTTCTCTTGTTGTTGTTGTTAAGTGTCACTACATACTGTAATAAAGTTAGTTACTCAAAGAAATGTTGTGTTTTACTAAATTTTCTAAAACATATTTTTAGATAAATTTTTGAATTAATGTGTCTACATCTTATTATGCTGAAATTTGCACACATCTTTTTTTATCTGGACCTCACTAAGAAGTCACTATTGCTATCCTACTGGAATCAGATTGTTGAACACAAGGATGCATCCTTAACCTTATAAAAATTTCCTGGACTTTTTAATGGGCAAAAGCGGTCAGACCTCAGTCTTACATCTCACCCAATAGATGGTTGTCCTGTAGCACAGTGCTCCATAACCCAGAGCTAGGAGTTGTCTCTGGACCACTTTGGGATGGAAGAGGACCAACTACTGAATCACCACCACCACCACATCCTGCAGCATCTTCCATCCAACTCTTCCCTGGGCCCACCCCTGCTGAACTCAGGAGGCCTGGAGACATCACAGCTTTATAGAACTTTACTACCAATTGAAAATTTCCAGCCTCTGGTTTTCATATTGCATTTCAAGATCAACATCTTTATTAGTAGTAGTATTCTTTTTTCATTTAAAAATTTTATAATGCCTTTTCCACAGGGAAATTCAAAGTAGGCTGCTGAACTTCATTACCACACAGACAGCAATCCTCCCAACACCCCTAAGAAGGAGGTAGGTGTTAAAAGTGACAGTTAGAGAGATCTCCATCACCTTTTCTTAGAAAAGCCCAATCTTTAATAATTAATGAATGAAAAGACATCTTAAATCCAGTGGTCACTGGGAGCATTTGGCATATATTTTCTCAGCTGCCTCTAACTTAAAATGATAGTAATTTAGCCAATATATTTGGGTTGACGGCTAAAATAAGTTCCTTCTTGCACCAAAGCAGTAGCAGTCAATGGAATCAGAACAGGCTACTCTCTGTTACCACTTGATTGTGGAAAACTCACATGTTGTGCCTGGTTACAGAGGACTTCAGGTAGGTTCACATTTACAGTTGCCTTTCTCTGCTACTTAAAAGGTCCTGAAAAGTGGAAGAACACCAGGCTATGTTTGTTTTGCTTCATTTCCTTTTCTCTGTCTTCAATTGTGTCTTTATATGAGGAACTTCAAAAAGTTCATGGAAGAATTCCATTATTTTTTTATTCCATTTTTACACAAACGTGTTGGAGTTCCCTTGTATGAAGCCTTTTGGTATTCAAATGATAACATAAAATAAAGAGAAGGAACATTTGAGTGATCAAATCTACAAACTCAAAGTCTCAAAATGAAATTAAAAGAGACCAATGTCTAATTCACAGTGCTTGTCAGCCATGTATCGTAGGTTACTTCACCAGCTACCAGAAGTGATAGCTGGGTGGCAGAAGTGATAGATACGGGTGGCAGAAGACCGAGCTGAGAATATCAATTATAATCTCAGGCATTTCTGTGGCAGCTGGAATTGTAATTTATGTCACTAATCCCCCTGTTGCCTTTTGTTTTAGAAAGTGTAGATAGGGAGAGGGAAAGAAGAGACTACCCCTTTGAAAATTAGTCACAGAACAGAATAACTGTACACAGGGCAAGGGTGGATCTGATTGGGCTATAGCAGATGTCAAATCCCACTCTGGCATTCACTTTCTCTGTGAAAAATCTGAACATTTCTCTGTTTCTTTCTGCAAATACCTGTTCTTCTCTAACTGGGATATTTCTTTAATCACAGGTGCATGTTTGCTCCTCACGTGAGATAGACCTGAATTACAAAGAACTAAGTTCCCTGGGACCAACCCTATATCAATGACCAAAGGGAATTGACAAATGAGCATGCCACCTTCTTTATACCTTAGGTAAGGCAGTTGAGAAACAGTGTTTCACTTCGTCACTCAGATTGTACACCAGTTCCCCCAAAGACTAACTTGTTTTAAAATAAATCTCTATTGTTTATGGTTCACTTCCCCACTCCTTTACCAATGTGTTCTGGGATTATCTCCCAAATAAGTCAATTACACTCAAATCATTGTTTTACAGTCTATTTCTTGAATACCTTAACTAAAAATAAAATGCATACATAAAATAACCTTTCCATTGACATAATTTTTAACATCTCTATAATATTCCAGCTTTAATGTAAAAGCAAATTAAAGGACAATAATTTATAATAAATTAATATGTATTTCAATATGTAAGTCACTGGCATCATTGCACAAAAAGACATAATGAAATGACTGAACACTTTTATCTAGAACATCATTTGCCATGGATACCAAAAGTGATAAATGCAGCCTAACACAGATGTGATTTATTGGTGACTCAACTACAAGTCCATTTCAGCCAGCATATGTCCTTGAGTATGCTTTTGTTATTAAAGGCCGTCGAGTTGGTTTCAACTCATAGTGATCCTATAAAGGGTTTCCAAGGAGTGACTGGTGAGTTTGAACTGCCAACCTTGTAGTTCAAACAGATCCTTTGGTCCAGTGCTTTATCCTAAAGTGCCACACCAAGGCTCCGACTTTGAGTAAATTTCCCACCTGAAATTTAGCGACCATCTCAAGAGCATATTTTATGTATTAGACACCAACGACTGAAACCCAGAAGAGGTGTGTAATGACATCAAGAACACCTTATAGGAAAAAAGCAGAAGGTCATTAAAAAGACAGGAAGGAAAGAAAAGGCAATAAAGATGTCAGAAGAGACTCAAAACTTTGTTCTTGAAGTTTAGAGAAGGTAAAGTGACTTAAAGAAATAAGAAAGTGAAAGAGCTGAACAGAAAATCTCAAAAGGCAGTATTATAATGAAACATGCATAGATCTGGAGTTAGAAATCCCAAATAGAAGAACACATTTAGCATTTCTTAAGCTGACAGAAATGAAGAAAAGATTCAAGCCTCAATTTGCAATGTTGAAGAAATTCATGGGCAAAAAGGGAATCCTATTGTGGTGATGTAGGATAACCACTTCACCACAATATCAGTTGCTCAAACCCATCAGCCATTCTTCAGAAACACAATACACAGTCACTATATGTCAGAACGGACTCAGTGACAGATAACAATAACCACCACCATCAATTGGCAAATATTCAATGATACAGAAACCATCAAAAGAAGATAGAAGGTATCTATATTTGCAACCATTCCTAAAAAGGTGATCCAATGGAATGTGGAAACAAATGGAGCAATATAATATCACAGCAAGTAACATTTTGCTGAAAATAGTTAAAGTCACATCAGTACATTAATAGGGAGTTGCCAAAAATTCAAGCTGCATTCAGAAGAGGACATGGAAATAGGTATGTTATTGTTGACTTCATTCACATGGATCTTGGCTGAAAGCAGACAACACCAGAAAAAGTCTACTTGTGCTTTATTGACTATGCAAAGGTATTCAATTGTGTGGGTCATAATAAACTATGAATAATATTGTGAAGAATAGGTATTTTACAACAATTGTGTTCATGAGTAACATGTGTATAGACCAAGAGGCAGTCATTAGAGCAGCACAAGGAGATAATGAATGGTAAAGGGGTGGGAAACATCTGACCTGTGGACTGTTATAAGGCTCGTGAAATCATTTGGTCTGGCCCTGCCAAGGCAACTGCACTTCCAGCCATCAAATTAGGGGGTGAGTCAATTAAATGTTTGACCAAATATAGCAGGCTAATTTTTAAATTGATAATTTTGTACAGCCCATGAATGATGTTATACATCTTGGCAGCAAAAAGGTTCTCCACTCCTGGTTTAAAATCAGGAAAGGTGATTGCCAAGATTGTATTCTTTCACCATACACATTTAACCTGTGCAATGATCAAATAATCTGAGAAGCTGGATTATATGAAGAAGTATATGGCATCAGAATTGGAGGGAAGATCATTAACAACCTGTGATATGTAGATGATACAACTTTGCTTATTGGAAGTGAAGAAGACTTAAGATACCGATGAGATCAAAGACTACAATCTATCATATGAATTGTACCTCATTGTAAAGAAAGCAAAAGTTCTCACAACTGAACTAAAAAAATAGCATCAGGATAAAAGGAGAAAAGTTTGAAGTTATCAAAGATTTTATTTTACTTAGATCAACAGTCAAAATTCTTGTTAGCAGCTATCAAGAAATCAAAAGATGGAAGCCAGGGGTAAGATGGTGGAGTAAGCACACACAGTGAGTCAGTCCTCTGCAACAAAGACATGGTAAACTGAATGAAATAATTAGAGATGGGGATTCTGGAATGCTGAGCATCAGCATTCCAGAATAGGACAGAGGATAGGACAGAGAGATAGGACAGAGAGGATAGGACAGAGGATAGGACAGAGAGATGGACTGAGTACCAACTGGAAGTGAAAGTTCAACAGGAACAGTGAGAGAGGAGGAAAACAGGCAAACAATGGGTTGGTGTGGCATGGCCATTTGAACAGGGAGATACTGTAGCTATAGCTACGTGAGGGCACAGGATACAACTAGAGGTTGGCAGCAAGTGATGCTATTTTCCCTTGTTTCCATACCCTTCTGGTATTTAGGGGCATGGCCAGCCCCCACCGTCGCCAACCCAGTGGTGTATGCACTGCATGGGGCTGGGCACCTGGCATAGCACTCTAACTTCTAGAGACCCATGACCCCACCCTTAATTATGCTACACAGTACATAGAGAAATAACTGTTCATATTTCTTGTCTCTAATAAATCCTCTTGACAATATACCAGTGTACAATCATCAACTAAATATAAATATGGCACAACAACATCTTGGAGAGAACAAACAACTTCAATTTATACAAAGAACAAGACAAAATGCCTCAAACAAGTCAACAAAATACAATCAGAAAATACAACATTAAAAACGGTGTCAGAACTACCTGATAAGGAACTTAAAGGAATCCTAATGAGGCAACTTCAATGGATTGTGAAAAAGATCAAGAAAACTATAGACAAAATCAAGGAAAACATACACAAGACTATGGAAAAATTCAGAAACAAAGTAACAAAATTATTGAAAAAAATGGAAATCATACAAAAACAATTAGAAATCCAGATGATTAGCACTTAGACTTTGGAAATAGATAATATTTTGAAAGGGCAAAGAAATATAATTGAATCAGTGAAAAACTGAATGACTGAACTTGGAGAAAATCTCTTAATATTCATCTCTAGAAGAAGAATAAGAAAAAAAAAACAAAAAACAATCTGGAGAAAGTCTAACATTTATGTGGGACACTATCAAGAGGAATAAATTACATGTGATATGGATTCCAGAAGAGGAAGAGACAAAAGAAAAAGAGAGAGAGAATACTGTCCAGGAGTTGTTGGAAGAAACCTTCTCTAACATTATAAGATGAGAAACTGAATGTATTCCAAACAGGAAAAACCCAAAAGAAGACACCCAAGACATATTATAATCCTTTTTTTTTTCTTTTCAAAACCAAACACAAGACAAGAATCCTGTGAGCAGCTCTGGAAAAATGAAAAACTACCTACAAAGGAGAATAATAAAACTAAGCTCTGATTTCTCACCTGAAACCAAGAAGAAAATGAAATGGCACATAAAAAATTCTGAAAGAAACAAATTGCCACTATATGTAGCAAAACTGTTCATCATATATGATGATAAAATTAGTTCATTTTCAGACAAGTAGACATTTTTTAAAATTTGTAAAATCTGACCAATAGTACAAAAAAATCCCAAAGGGAGTTATTTGGACAAAAAACAAATAACAGCAGACAGCAACCTGAAACTAAAATGCATGACAATAGCAGCTAGGCTCAATCCAGATACAAAAGTATATAAAGTAAAACAGACCTATAAGATTAAATATAGAGAACCAGAGATACAGTCATAACAACAACAACAAAATCAAGTAAGAAGAGGAAATATTGTACTTACAGAACGTCCTAATGAAGAGAAAACACACACATTTCAAGCAAACAGATAAATAAATGAATGAATGAATAAATAAAATCTAACTGTAATGACTAAGGAGCTCTGGTAGCGTAGTGGTTACGAAGTGGGCTGTGAACCTTAAGGTCAGAGGTTCGAAACTACCAGCCGCTCCACGGGAGAAAGATGAGGCTTTCTACTCCCGTAAAGATTTACACCCTCGGAAACCCTGTACAGGGTCGCTATGGGTCGGAACAGACTCCACGGCGCTTAACAACAACAACAACAACTGTAATGACTAGAGAAGAGTTGCTTATCCATCTTCAAGTAAAATTAATTATGTGATAGAATAATATCCACATGTCTAAAAGGAGTCATGGTGTGGCACCATAGTTTAAGCACTCAATCTCAAGGTTGATTTGAACTGAAAGATCAGTAGTTCAAACTCACCAGCCTTGGAAACCCTATATAGGTAGCAATGAGTCAGAACCGTCTAGATGGCATTTAACAACAATAAGCAAGGAATACCAGTTAATACCACTATTATTCAAATGATCTCACCAACCTCTAAAGTCAATAGTGGTGAAATTGAAGAATTTTACTAGCTTCTTCAGTCTGAAATTGATCAAACATGCAATCAAGATGTATTAATAATTACTGGTGATTGGAATGAAAAGGTTGAAAATGAACAGGAAGGATTAGTAATTGGAAAATACAGTCTTGGTGATAGAAACGATGCTGGAGATCACATGATAGAATTTTGCAAGGCCAATGACTTCATTGCAAACATCGTTTACAATAGCATATAAGAATATACACATGGACCTTACCAGATGAAATACACAAAAATCAAATTGATTACATCTGTGGGAAGAGACACTGGTAAAGTTCCATATCATTAGCCAAACCACGGCTGGGACAGACTGTGAAACAGACCATCAATTGCTCATATGAAAGTTCAGGCTGAAGCTAAATAAAATGAAAACAAGTTGATGAGAACCAAAAATGTCCTTGAACATATCCCACCTGAACTTAGAGATCATCTCTAGAACAGATATGATTCATTAGACACTAATGAACAAAACCAGAAGTGTGGATGACATCAAGAACATCATACAGGAAGAAAACAAAAGGGCATTAAGAAGACAAGAAAGAAAGAAAAGACTAAAATGGATGTCAGAAGAGACTCTGAAACTTGCTTTACAGTGTAGAGAAGCTAACGCAAATGGAAGAAATGAGGAGACAAAAGAGTTGAGCAGAAAATTTCAAAGGGCAACTCTAAAACACTAAGTAAAATATTATAATGAAATCTACAAAGACCTGGAGTGTGAAAACCAAAAGGGAAAAGCCTGCTCAGCATTTCTCAAGCTGAAAGAACTGAAGAAAAAGTGCAAGCCTTGAGTTGCAACATTGAAGGATTCTATGAGCAAAATATAGAGTGATACACAAAGGATCAAAAGAAGATGGAAGAAATACACAGAGACACTGCACCAAAAAGAAATGGATGATGCACAACCATTTCAAGAGGGAGCATATGATCAAGAACCAATGATACGTAAGGAAGAAGTCCAAGGTACACTGAAGGCATTGATAAATAACAAGGCTCCAGAAACTGATGGAATAAATACTGAAATCTTTCAACAAATTGTGGCTACATTGAAGGCACTCACTCATCTATGCTAAGAAATTCAGAAGACAGCTTCTTGAATAACTGATTTGTGACAATTCCAAAGAGAAATGGCCCAAAGGAAAGCAGACATTATTAGACAATATCACTAATAGCACATTAAACTAAAATTTTGTAAAGATAATTCTAAAAATGGCTGAAGCGGTACATTGACAGGGTTCAAACCAGATTCAGAAGAGGATGTGGAATGAGGAATATCTTTGCTGATGTCAGATGGATCCTGTCTGAAAGCATAGAATACTAGAAAGATGTTTACTTGTACTTACTTTATTGACTACGCAAAGACTTTTGACTATGTGGATCTTGACAAAGATATAGGCAACATTGCAGATAAAGAATATTCTGGAATAATTAATTGTGCTCATGAGGACACTTTAAATAGACCAAGAGGCAGTCGTTCAAACAGAACAAGAGGACACTGAATGGTTTTAAGTCAGGAAAGATGTGCACCAGGGTTATAATCTTTGAAGATGTCAAAGACTTCATTTTGCTCGGATCTACCATCAACACTTACAGAAGCTTTTTCTGTTGTTTGTTAGGTGCCATGCAGTCAGTACAAACTCATGGTTACATTATTTACAACAGAACTAAACATTGCCCTGTCCTGCACCAATTTCACAATTGTTGCTATGCTGGAGTGCATTGCTGCTGCGACTGTATCAATCCATCTCATTGGGGGTCTTCCTCTTTTTTGCAGACCTTCTACTTTACCAAGCATGATGTCCTTCTCCAGGGACTGGTCCCTTCTGATAATATGCCCAAAGTAAGAGAGAAAAAGTCTTGTTTCCTGGTTTCTAAGGAACATTCTGGCTTTACTTCTTTCAACAATGGCTTGTTTGTTCTTCTGGCTGTCCATGGTAATTTTAATATTCTCTA
>NW_006408604.1:599404-600967 GCF_000296735.1 Chrysochloris asiatica
TTTCTTCTCAGCTTTTCCATTATTTTGCTCAGCATCCAAATTGAATAAGTATGGTTAAAGAGTACAGCCCTGACACACACCTTTCCTGATTTAAAATCATTCAGTATCCCCTTGTTCTGTTTGAATGACTGCCACTTGGTCTATGTACAGGTTCCTCATGAGCACAATCAAGTGTTCTGGATTACTCATTCTTTACAATGTTATCTATAGCTTGTCATGATCCACTAATTACTAAGTACAGAAAGAAAAATCTCACTCTCAAGGGATTATAGGAAGAAGAAAGGAGATAAAATAGAGCAAGTTAAGTCAGACATCAAGTTCTCCTTTTCCAATGTGTTGCTGAATTTTAAGTGGAATGAGTGATAATGAATGAGAATATTAGCAATAGGGACAGCCCCCTCCTATGGAGCAGTGGCAATGTGCAGGTCTGGAGCACTGTGAAAGGCTTTAGCTCAGAGCTTGCCCAACATAGCCAAGATGAGATATCTTAGCGGTATTTGTAGATATTGAGTATATCTATCTAAGTGAGACCAGGCTCCTTGTTCCTTTGATTTGTATCTAGGGACCCTAGTCATTCCTACATATATCCCAGTTAGGGAACTGTAGATATGCTGAATGCACTGGTAGTTGAACACAGACTTGATATTAAAGGTTACCATGAGTTGTTATTATTATTATGGGGTTTCCAAAGAGGAGCTGGTAGGTTAGAATTTATGACCTTGTGGTTGGCAGCTCAGTACTTATTTTACAGTGCCACACTGTTATTCTGGAGGTACAATTTTCAATCCCATTTAATGCAGTGTTCAGAGCTTTCCTATTTTTCTAAAATACCATATGGGACAATTGACCCCTCAGAACTCACAAATCTAAAAAGTAAACTGGACAGTGAGTGCTTCCACATCAGATGCCAGATGATCCAGAGGACACTGTGTGAATCTGAGGAACCATCTCCTCTAATAACAAGAAAATAGTAAGCTGGCTTCATATACTTATCACCATCGTGGAGGAACAAAGAGAGAAAGGTAAAATCTGAAAGACCTAAGGAAATGCAATTATCAAATAAACAACTCACTATTATAAAAAAGAAGGAGCTCTGGTAATGTAGTGATTACAAGTCGGGCTTGGAACTACTAGCCGTTCTGCAAGAGAAAGATGAGGCTTTCTGCTCCCTTAAAGATTTACAGTCTTGGAAACTCTATACAGGGTTGCTATGAGTTGGAACCTACTCCATGGCATATTACCACCACCACCATTATAAAAAGTCAAGACAAGGCAAATATATACAGAACAAAGTTTATTATGGCTACTCGGGCAGTAGGGAGAGGAAAGATGGACAAAAGGTCATGGAAATGCTACAGCTGATTATTATAATTGCTATCAATAAGTTGTACACCTATAAAAAGTTGAATTAGCAGAAGTTGTGTGATGGATATACCAGTGCAAGTTTAAAAGTATTTCTTTTATTAAAAATTATAGAAATATTTATTAAAATTTTATTTTAAAAAATATATCAATATGTGAAGCTATTGTTTCTCAACATACCCTTTATCTATGTTTATACAG
>NW_006408604.1:604437-613486 GCF_000296735.1 Chrysochloris asiatica
TTGAGTTATGGGAACAAAAAGAAGTCTAAATTGGCATGATCAGGGCTGTAGGGTGGATAGGGTAAAATTCTCATGGGACAACCTTGGTACCATGAGCAGGTGCCTTGATGCGAGGGAAAGAAAAATATTTGGCACAATTTTCCTAAACTTTTTCTCACCAATGCAGTTTTCAATTTTCTTAGAACTGTTTCATAATAAACCACATAGTCATCCTTTGTCCTTTAAGAAAATCTATCAAGATTTGTTATTTTTGTTTAGGTGCAATTGAGCCAGTTCTGACTCATAGAGACCTTCTGCACAACTGAACCAAACACTTCCTAGTCTGCACCATCCTCATAATTGTTACGTTTGAACCCATTGCTGCTGCTACTGTGACTATTCATCTCATTGTGGGTCTTCTTCTCCTTCACTGTGCTTCCAGTTGACTAAGCATGATATCCTTCTACAGGGACTGGTCCCTCCTGAAAAATATGTCTGAAGTACAAGAGACAAAGTCTAGCCACCATGGTTTCTTAGGAGATCGTGGCTGTACTTCTTTCTAGATAGACTTGTTTGTTCTTTTGAAGTCCATGGTAATTTTACTATTCTTCTCTAACACCTTAATTCAAATGCATCAATTCTTCCAGTCTGCCTTATTCATTGTCTACGTTTCACATGCATATGAGGCTATAGAAAATACCATGACTTGGATCAGGTATACCATATGTCTCAAACTGATATCTTTGTGCATGAGCACTTTAAAGAGGTCTTAGGCAGCAGATTTGGCTAATTAATATGGCATTTGAATTCTTGACTGCTGCTTCCATGAGTCTTGATGGCTGATATGAGTAAAATGATGTCTTTGGTAACTTCAGTCTTTTCTCCATTTATTATGAGGTTATTTATTGGTCCAGTGGTGAGGATTTTTGTTTTCGTTACATTGAGGTATAACCTAAAATGAAAGATGTGGTCTTTGATCTTCATTGGTAAGTATTTTATGTCCTCTTCACTTTCAGCAAGCAAGGTGGTATCATTTGCATATCATAGGTTGTTAATGAATTTTCTTCCAATCCTGATGCCATATTCTTTTTCATACAATCCAGCTTCTCAGATGATTTGCTCAACATATAGAAGAAATAAATATGGTGAAAGAATACAACCCTGGCACATACCTGTCTTGATTTTAAACCATTCACTATGCCCTTGTTCTATTTAAATGACTGACTCTTGTTCTACATATAGGTTCCTTAGGAACACTTAAGCATTCTGGAATACCCATTCTTCACAATGTTATCCATTATTTGTCTTGAATTACATAGTAAAGGCCTCTGCACACTCCACAAAGCACAAGTAAACATCTTTCTGACATGTCAAAATTGCTGTTGTTGTTGCTATGTGCTGTAGAGTCAGTTCTGACCCATAGTGATCCTGTATAGGGTTTCTGAGGACTGGCTGGTGAGCTCTAACCGCTGACCTTGTGGTTCAGTCTGACTTTGCAGTCTAGCACATTAACCCGTAGCACTACACTAGGACTCCACATCAAAGTTACCTCTTTGGTAACAGTCACCATAACTATCTGAGGTGACCTCTCTGCCTTGAATTAAACTGGTCAAGCAGATCTCCTCAGAAACCACTGCTTTGCTTGAATATTATTCTTTGACTCATATTGCTAACTCTAAAACTCATTTCTGGTTATTATTTGTTCATTAAAGTTTTCTTCATTAGCTTCACTCTTACTTAAGATGGAAAGATCAACTCTTTGAGCTAGCTTATCTTCATGGAACACTTTTGGCACTCATTGAGATGAAAATTTGCTGAGGTCAAGATGTTCACTTAAAATAAAAAATGCTGGATCACATAGATACCAACTTCAGTAGTTATAACATCAATGATAATTCTATGACCTTATTTCACCATTTTCTGGACTTTAGCCACAGTTTCTTCATTCATCATCGTTGACAGTCTGTCTCTCTTGGCTCATCTTTGAGATATTTATCAACCTTCCTTAAAATGCTTGATACATATAAAAAACATTGTTTTATATGGGAAGCATTTCAAAGCTTCAATGATTTGGGAAAATTTGATATTAGCCCAGACTTCAAAATATTTTCCCCAGCCACAATGGCACAGAAAGTATTCTTTATATATTTTTTTTCAAGGCACCCTAATGAGACTAAGACAAATTTAATACTGAGAGTACTCATCTGCACCACCCAGTGATCATATAGACATGTATAAACATGTTTTATGTGGAATAAACCCATGCATGTATGAGCTGGAACCCTTGTAGCAATCCTTTATACTTACCCTGTATTTACAGGAATAACAACAGAGTAGTTGCTGAGTCTGCTTATGTATAACCAGAAACCTCAAGGGATTTGGTTCTTTGGTTTTGAGTTTTAGGGTCATAGTTTTATGGCCTAATAACATGTTTTGTATTTCTGTCTTACTGTCTACCTCCTAGCTTGTGTGTAGGGTCTTAAAAGCTTGCAAACAGCCGTTCAAGGCACAAAGCTTTACCTCTGTTAGCCTGGAGCCACAGGATAAAGGAGTGAGGAATGGGTGAAGGATCTAGAATGTGTGACTGGTAACCTCTATGAACAACTGCCTCCTTTGCCATGAGACCACAACTGGATGGTACCTGGCTACTGTTAATGAAGATTTCGAACAAAGATTCTATAGTAGAAATCTGATAAAAAAAGGGTAAATACAGGACAGAATTTAAAATTCTCATAGACTCTAGGCTTTCTGGAACCATGAGTTTCAGAAACTATTACCCCAAAATAATCTTTAAACCATAAACCAAAAATATTCCCTGACGTCTTCTTAAAAACCAAACAAAACTTTAGCTTAACTACTAAAAAATTTCTGCTATGAGCATTATACTCTTTGAAGATCTATATGGGCTCAAATTGATGACAGTCACTGGAAAAATTAGATAGGAACCTTAGAGGGCAGTGAATTTATTCTAATGGAGATAGAACAAGTCATAAAAGGAGGATAAGAATGGTTGAATAACTCTAAGAATGTAACTAGTGTCAAATAGTACAAACTGTTAGAATTAGTATATATTTTACAGTGCATATTCTTAACAACAACAACAGAAAACATTTTAGAAAAATGTTTTTGTTTTTATTTATAAATTTATTTATTTATTTATCTCAAGTATTGCTGAAATCTGTCCTGAAAAAGAGTTGTAATTCAGAAAAATGGAATGCTATCCTCTATATTTGGGCTCGAGCGTAACAACAATTAGAGGATGGCTGAGGACAGGGCAGTGTTTTATTCTATTGTGATAGGGTTGCTATGAGTTAGAATTGACTCAGCAGCACTTAATAACAATAACAATGCTTTAATTGAAAGAAACAAAATATTGTTTGTTGAAAAGTCTAGCTTTCCTCACTATCTGGTATCTGCGTGTGGGTTGAGCTTATTTGACAAAGGTCAGTTTCATTATTCATACAGTAAAGAAGCTATACTTTTCCTTGCACAACCAAATTGTAGAGCAAATGCATTTGTGGCAGGGTTATGGATATCAGAACTTGTTATGAATTAAAGCCACAATAGAGACCTTCCTTTTGAAGTCTCTGCACTTTTGTTACCTTGCTCCTCCCTGCACATTATCTTTGAGTACTGATAATCAAGTAAGTGACCCCCACAAACCATTCTAGATCCCAAACTAACGTAGGCTGTCTTTTCCTTGACTGAAGAAGGGCTGGTCTAGATAATAACTACAAATATGATATGATAGGAGTGATATTTTCTAAACCAAAAATTTTATTCTTAAATAGGTTCTTAGAAAATCACAACAGGTCATCTCTAGCAACACTTATGAGGGTTGAATACTGTTATATTTTCAAAAGGCATAATCCTCCTGAGAATGGCAAAATGCTAGAATGCACTGTGCTCTCAATTTTTAGAAAAAGCAGTTCAGCAACAAAGATGATCTCTTTTCCTTGCAGTCATTATGTAAAACGGAAAAGGACTCATACTTGGTGGTAAGGTTTTTTTTTCTTTTTTTTAAATTCAAGTTGGGACACTTGGGAAGTAATGACTAAGAAAGAAACAAAACAATATGTCACAAAAATGATCTTCTCGGCCAGCCCTTGGGAAACCAGTGCTAGATTCTTTAGGGAAAAGAGGCTGCAAGAGACTGAATCAGTAAGTAAAATGAAAACTAAAAAGTGCCACTAGGGGAAAAAGAAGGAACAAGTTTACATAGTTTAATATTCCAGTGAAAAGTTTTTCTCTTCATTTCACCATAAACACCTCTGCAAGTGAAATGCTGGAGAGGCTGTAGGGTAATGTGAATGATATCACAGGGGAAATACAAACACAAAGCAGACAGAAAGATGTGAACAGAGAATAACTAAGGAAGACAGAAACAGATGTCATGAGATACTGCAGCAGCTATGACAATTACTAGGAAATTTTAAAAAATTGCTATCATTATTTTGGAGTCCTGGTGTGGCGCTGTGGGTTAATGCTCCAGACTGTAAAGCTGTTTGAACTGCAAGGTCAGTGGTTCAAGCTCACCAGTAGCTCCTTGGAAACCCTATACAGGGTCACTATGGGTCAGAACAGACTTGATGGCACTTAACAACAACAACCATCATTATTTTACCCATATTCTTTGACTACAGCTTCCTGTCCATTTATGCTCTCAAACTGATGTGTCATGGAAAATAGGACTGTAAATATAAATTTTAAGAGTATACTTTGTTCTTTTTGCACTGTCTTAGGTTGGGTTCTCTAGAGAACACAACCAATGACGTTTATGTGAGTGGTCCCCCAAACTTCTGACTCACATGGTTATAGGGATTGATGAACTCAAAATCTGTAGGTCAGGCTGCAAGCTGCTGGCTCACCTCCCAAAAACTGGAGCTCAGATGATGACAAGCAGATTGCAGGATGAAGAGAATGAGATTTGCCAACACATCCATATTAGGCACAGGCCATACTCCTAAGGAAAGTCCTCTTACATCAAGTCACAAAAATGGAGGATAAATACATAATACTGAGAGCAACCATTGCATTCATTTATATGCTGCCTGTCAGTATATCACTATATCTTAATGCCTTGCCACAGGTTAAAAAGTCATGCTAAAGGAATATAGTGTGTAAAATATTATAAAAACAAATAAAAAAAGTGGCACATACATAACTGCATGAATTGAAAGAACAAAACATAGAACCACATTCTCAGTTGCAGAAAATCTTTCCATTTAGAAAATTTGTTGTTGTTGTTGTTACATGCCATCGAGCCTGTTCTGACTCATAGTGAGGTTCCTAGGAGAGGCTGCAGGGGCTGAACTACCAACCTTACAATCTAGAACATTATCCTGCCATGCCACATCAGGACACCATTTAGAAAATAATGTGGCCTAAAAATAGACTAAAGGGTACTTTCTTAAGAAATCTGTAAAAAAAAAAGCCAAAATTATATTAAGGCACATTCATTAAAATAACAAACGATAGTAATTTGATAGGGCAAGTAAAGAATTGATGTTATTGTTAGATGCCATCCAATCAGTTCTAACTCAGAGCAACGCTCTGCACATCAGAAAAAGGCATTGCCCAGTCTTGTGCCATCCTCACAATCATTCCTAAGTTGGAGCCCATTGTTGTATCCCTGTTTCAGTCCATCTTGTTGAGGGTATTCCTTTTCATTGACCCTCTGCTTTACTAAGTATGATGTTCTTCTCAAGGCACTGTTCACACCTGATAACATATCCAAAATGCATGAGACAAACTCTAGCCATCCTCACTGCTAAGGAATAGTCTTCTGTACTTACAAGACAGATTTGTCTACTCTTCCAGTGCTGCAGGGCAGCTAATTATTTATTATGGTCCTTCTAGCCAAATTACTCCATTTTGTGATAAATCCTAGCCTTTATGCCTGTGATTATGGAGTCATTTTTAAACAAGTTGCTAAAGAGTAAAGATTAAGGTGGTGCTGAAGAGAAAAGATTACAGTGAACAAAGTGTTATGGATGACCCCACCTTAGTAGACAGTGTGATTCAACTCACTACCCTTACTTTCCCTTGGGGACACAGTCTGACACCAATTTATGACGGCTTTGGGAAAATATGCTTTCTTGTCCTGGATCTTGCATCTGACTCATTATGTTTGATCTCTAGTTCATAGGATTTTCGGCCCATCACCTGACCTGATTCACGAGTTCCTGAAGCCTTACGTATCAACAGCTGATGTCATACCTACCAATTTGTGTCCTTCTGCTCCTAAGAATGTGTAGGTAAGAAGATTCCTCCAGACCGATCTCCGAACTATGGCTTACCAACTTCCACGTTTACATGAGTCATTTCTTTTAACAATTGTGACTTTTGTGAGGTGTTGCAGCATGTTGCAGAATTCTGGGACTTGAGAGAAGAGAGGAAAGGTGATTGATATCAAGGACTATGTTGTTATTGTTGTTAAGTGCCTTCAAGTTTGGTCCGACTCATAATGACCCTGTCTAGGGTTTCCAAAGAGTGGTTGGTGAACTTGAACTGACGACATTGTGGTTCAAACTCATTTTGTGGTCCAGTGCTTATCCTACAGTGCCAAACCAGGACTACATGAAGAACTATGAAGGGGTATGTTGTTGTTAAGTGCCGTCAGTCTGGTTTCCGTAATGCCCCAGTATAGAGTTTCCAAGGAGCATTGGTAAATTTGAACGGCCAACTTTGTGATTCAAACCAACTTTGTGGTCCAGTGCTTTAGCCTATAGAGCCACAACGGGAGGGGCATGATACATTAGAAAAATTGAACATTTGGGTTGTTTTTAACCTGCAACTCAGGGGGACCAACACTGTGTTGATTTTTATAAAAGAAATTATTTATGAAGGTGCCATAGAGTACGTTCTGACTCATAACAACCTTATGCACAACAGAACAAAATACTGTCTGATCCTGAGCCATCCTCACAATTGTTATGTTTGAGCCCATCATTACTGCCACTGCGTGAATCCATCTCATTGGGGTTCTTCCTTTTTTTTTTTTTTTTTTTGCCGACCCTCCACTCTACCAAATATATCCATCGCATTGGGGGCCTTCCTCTTTTTTCTCTAATCCTCCACTTTACCAGCTAAAAGTTCCCTCTCTAGGGACTGTTCCCACTTGGTCACATGCACATGAGATGAAATCTCACCATCGTCATTTCAAAGGAGCACTCAGGCTGGACTTCTTCCAAGACAGATTTGTTTCTTCTTCTGGCACTGTATGGTACTTTCAATATTCTTCACCAACATCAGAATTCAAAGCATCAATTCACCCTCTCCTGGTAGTCCATTCGATATTTTCCCCCAACACTATAATTCAAATATATCAGTTCTACTTAGATCTCCCTTATTCATTGTCCAGTTTTCACATGCATGAGGTGATTGCAAATTTCAAAGCCAAAGTTCAATCTTGAATATCCTACTTGAATTTATGCTGAAGGAATAAGTTCAACAACTTAAGAATAAATGTAATACATTGAACACTAATGACTGAACACCAGTTGAGTTGAAGATGACATAAAGAATATCAAGTAAAGAACTAACACACTGTCATAAAGTTGATTTTGACTCGTAGCCACCCTATATGGGGTTTCTGAGACTGCACAGCATAATCTTTTTTCCATGGCATAGCTGATGGTCACTGTACTGTCAGCAGCCCAACGCTGAACCCACCATGCCACCAGGGCTCATTCAAGTAAAGAACTACAGATACTAAACAAGTATTGTCCCAAACTGATCTGCAAATGTCAAACAATACGAAATGAAGTATTAACCAACCCAAAAATTTAAATGACCAAGTCCCTCTAAAGCTATGTTTTTATTCACATTTATCTGATCCCCAAATCAAGTATTCTTAGGAAATATCTTTGAATTATTCCAGAAAAAAATGAATAGCAACATTCACCTGAAAACTTGCTTCACTCTTGTTGCACTGTGACCTGAATTCTGTTTGGGAAAGAGTCACAGTTCAGATTTTTCCAGAGCCCCTCTTGACCTATCCAAGTCTGCCTGCTATAAACCAAACCCCTTCAGTTTCCTATCCTGCCAAAGCTAGGAAAGCCGTAAATATTTTTGGCAGAGCAGGGCCCTAAAATAAGACAAGTTTTTATTTCAAGATCACATAACATTGGTCAAAGTGGCATACTGAGGCGAATAGCTCTAACATATTTTTAAAGCAAATATGTGGTGATATGGAAATATTTCTCACACTAATCCATGTCAACGGTCTAGTTGAAGTTTTTGAACACTATACTGCATGGTACACATTATTTCAGATAGAGATTACAAATTTTCAGACAGTCTACTAAATGAAAGGGAAAGATGTTGATGTCCCATTATCTACTCAGGTATCATCTACACTGCATTTTCATATAATGCTTATTTGTGCTAAATCCACTACAATTTTGCAGTAGTTATTTACTTGAATATTCATTATTCAGTTTGTTGAAGATTAATTACTTGTACCACCAATGTTAATAATTTGAAAAGATAATTGTGAGAAGTCAGAATGAAGGATAAATTTCATATGATCTTTCCCTTCTCCATAGGTTTCATCATTACCACAAATTAATGAATTGGTAAGAACCACAATTGATTGCTAATCTGCATTGAGAAAGCATGGTCTTTGTTGATAATTTTCCCCTCAGAAAAGTCTCATTGGGTTTTGTAGCACTCCAGGAGTCCTGGTGTGGTGCTGTAGGATAAACACCGGACTGCTAACCACAAGGTCAGTAGTTCAAACCCACCAGCTGATCCTCAGAAACCATATAAAGATTTGGTATGAGTCAGAACCGACTCGATGAATCTTAACAACAACAGAATGCTGTTGTTGTTGTTGTTGTTGTTGTTGTTGTTAGGTGCCATGGAGTCAAAACCGACTGATAGCGACCCCATGCACAGCAGAACAAAACAATGTCCTATCCCGGGCCAACCTCACTACCGCAGCCACACTTGAATCCATCAATGCAGCCACCTGACTAATCCATCTCGTTGGGGGTCTTCCTCTTTTTCTCCAACCTTCCATCTTACCAAGTATGATATCCTTCTCCAGCGACTGTTCCCTCCTGAC
>NW_006408604.1:616326-631413 GCF_000296735.1 Chrysochloris asiatica
TGGTGGCTGTTTGGTTTTATGTCAAAACTATCCCTTTAAATTTTGATATCAATCTTGATACAATCAAGATGTTCTCTCCCAAGATGGTGGCTTCAGGAATAGCTGAGCATCTTGAATTAGAAAACAATGGATTTCTTGATTTTCCTTTAAATTCCCCCAGCTGCAAGTCCTCCAACCCTCCAAATATTCCTTCACATGTGTTTCAGAGTTCCAGCACCATCCCCTGACCCGCCTGGCCTGGTATTCTGTGTCATTATTGAATGCTATAGTGCAGTTATAAATATCTTATTTCACTTAAGGGAGAGACAATGTAAGATATGACAACATAAATAAAGTTTTTTATATACTTGGACAGTACCATGATAGTTTATTTTTTCTCCCAGCTTGTTCTGCCTTTCCCTGTGACAAGAATACGTTTCTCAGTCTTTGCCATATACTTGTCCTTCAAAGTGAAATTTGTTCACTTCATACAACACTGACTCTTTCCTTGACCATATGACTTGATTTGACCAGTGGAACACAGCAGATGGAATCTATACTGGGTCATGTTCATGGGTTCTACTATTATTCTTTCCCTTTGCCATTTGTTAGGTGCCATCAAGTCAGTATTGACCCATAACAACATTATTCACAGCAGAACGAAGCACTGCCCTATGCGGCACCAACTTCACACAATCATTGCAACATTTGTGTTAATTGCTGCTGCCACTATACCAGTCCATTTCATTGGGGGTCTTCCTCTTCTTTGCTGACCCTCCACTTTCCAAGCATGATATCCTTCTCCAGGGACTTGTCTCTCCTGATAATATGTCTTAAGTATGAGTGCTGTTGTCTGGCCATCCTGGTTTCCAAGGAGCATTCTGGCTATACATCTTTAAACACAGACTTGTTTGTTCTTTTAGCAGTCCATGGTACTGTTAATATTCTCCTCCTACACCATAATTCAAATGCATCAATTCTACTATTACCCTTTTCCTTTGCCATAAAGCTCATATTCCCTAGGTAGAAGCTGCTTTTCAGCTTTTTTCTTGAATAAAGGAGATGTGGAACAGAGCCCCACCTGACATTTATCATAAGTGAGAAATAGACTTGTTTTTCTAAGTCTTGGAGATTTGGAGTTTATTTGATACCACGTAACAACTTAGCAAAAGCACCATATGAATGTGTACAATATATAAAATAGTAGACACCTTTTAACCACTTTCTTTATTGAGAAATTATGGTGACTCTGGAAAGGATACATGAAATTTACATACTTGAATCATCCCTCTCTTCCATCTGTCCATCAGATTTTCATACTATGCTGGGTAGCATGTTGTTGTGCTATGCTACCTGCAATCCAAATAACCATCAGTGTCACATATGGTGGTCAGGTTTCATTAGAGCTTCTTAGTCTAGACTAAGAAAAAAGGCTTAGAGATCTACTTTTGAAAATCAGCCAAAGAAAACCCTGTGTATTACATTGTTCATCTCATGTGCTTTATGCTTCTTATGAATGTATAAAATGCAAGTTAGCAACAATGAGCTCAAACACATCAGTGATCTTGGATAAGTCAGAACTGAACTTGGGTTTTGCACGATCAAGCAACATGTCATTGTACATAGGCTGATCTATCTATCTATCTATCTATCTATCCATTTATCTCATTATCACTTGAAGAAAGATAAATATGAAATCCAGAGAGTAAATTATTTTCCTAAGGTTTATACACTTAGTAAATGGACTCATTAATATTTTTAAGAAAATGGAACAGAAATAATAATAGTTGAGCATCATGTTCCAATCAGAGTGCCATTCTGTGTAGTCCACTGGAGGCTACAGAGGTTTGAGCTTTATATTAGAGTTCTAAGATTAATCTATGTTGGCAACTGGCTGTCTCAGATTTAAAACTGAGTTCTTTTAACGAGCTAGAACTTTCATTATACAATTGGTGTTGGAGATGCTATATCAGGCAGCCATAAAGCCTCTCGCAAGCTAGTACCAACATCATTTAACTTATGTATGTACAGTATGAAGATTAATACAACATAGTATGAAGACGAAGACAACAGGTTGCTGCCACACAATATTTGAATCATGTAACTAACTTCCCTTAATTGAACTATTTACCCACTCACCCCTAAAATCTGATATTTCACAGTCATTTTTAGCTTGTGTAGGGTAAAAAAGGACTCTCTGTGTGAGGCAAATGATTAGTACACTTGATGCTAACCCAAAGGTCGCTTAAACCCACCCAATGGTGCATCAGAAAAAAAGGCCTTGAGATTTAATTCCCCCAAAAAATATCAGCCATTGAAAACTCTATGGAACATAGTTTTACTCTGATACAGATAGGGTTACCATGAGTCTGAGCTCTCAGGAAAGCAACTGTATGAATGTTCGGGTCTGGTTGAAGTAAATATCCTATTCAGTTATAGCTACCATTGTATAGTGAATTGCCCTCCATCCCCTCCTTCGCTGCCCTCCCTCCCCCACACCCTTTGTAGTTTCTAATGTTGTTATTGTGTAGTGCCATAAGTTGGTTCTGACCTATAGCAACCCTGCATAGGGTTTCCAAGGATTGGTTGGAATAGCAGCTTGCTTTTTCTTAAAAAAGTAATGGATCCCTCCTATCAGCTAAAAAAAATTAAGATGGAATTCACCTTACCTTCACCTTCAGGAATGACTAATAAGAATCAGCACATCCTATCTTTGTGGTCTGATGACTGGTAGAGTGAAGGGTATATAATCCTAATTGGAGCCCTAGCAATAATTTTGAGGGCTATGGATGTGAAGCCTGGAGATGTAGTGGTAAGTTTAAAATTAAAACAGCAGGGCATGTTTGTAAATGAATACAACATGTGGAGGGAAATCCAAGATGGAAAACCAGGTAATTGTGATGTTTGAGCCTTAACATCAAGCAAGCCAAACCTTCAAACATTTTTGGTTATTTAAAACAATAAATTCCATTTGTAAATAAACCAGCTTGATGTTGGGACTTCTGTCTCTTGCAACTAATAGTGCAAACTATCAACACTCATGGAAGCAGCAGTCAAGAAATCAAATGATGTATTGCATTAGGCAAATCTGCTACACAAGACCCTTTTAAAGTGCTGATGGGCAAATATGTCAGCTCGAGGACTAAAGTGTACCTGACCCAAGCCATGGTATTTTTAATAACCTCATATGCATGCGAAAGCTGGACAGTGACTAAGGAAGACCGTAGAAGAATTGATGCTTTTGAGTTATGTGTTGGAGGAAAATAATGAATGTGCCATGGGCTGCCAAAAGAACCAACAGATCTGTATTGGAAGAAGTGTAACCAGAGTGCTCCTTGGAGGCCAGGATGGCCAAACTTCATCTCTCATAATTCAGACATATTGTCAGGAGGGACCAGTTGTTGGAGAAAGATATCATGTTTGGTAAGGTGGAGAATCAGTGAAAAAGAGGAAGACCCCCAACGAGATGGATTGGCAAAATGGCAGCATGGCAATAATAGTGAGGTTGGCCTAGGATTGGGCAGTGTTGTATTCTGTTGTGCCTAGGGTCACTATGAGTTGGTACCAACTCGATGGCACCTAACAACAACAACAATAATGTAAGTAGCAAAGTTGGCATTTTTTCAGCTTCATGTCTATAGAAAATGCAAGTTACTCTCCCTGAATAGTCACAAACTCTGGGTGACTGACAAAATTGTTTTGTCTAGGATGTCAAACTTTGAGTCCAGGTAAACTGACCAAGGTAAATGTCACCTCCACCAGCTGCTGCTTCATCATCAGGGTCGTTATGAGTTGGAACCGACTCAATGGCACTTAACAACAAGGTTTATTTTGGAGACCTGGTATGGCACTGTAGGATAAGTAGTGGGATGCTAACCACAAGGTCGATGGTTCAAACCCACCAGTTAGTTGCTCCTCAGAAACACTAAACAGAGTTACTATGAGTCAGAACCAATGGAATGACACTTAACAACACCAAGGCGACTTTTCTCAATTGTAAGGCTATCAAGCACTTAATGTCACCCTGCCTTTTTTTTTCACATAGAGATGCAGTCCCTGATTATGAATGTACAACTTACTGACAACTCCTGTTGTTGTTATGTGCCATGGAGTCGGTTCTAACTCATAGCGACCCTGTATAGGGTTTCTGAGGCTGCAAATCTTTACGGGAGCAGAAAGCCTCATCTTTCTTCCATGTACGGCTGTTAGTTTCGAACTGCTGACCCTGAGGTTAGCAGCCTGATTCGTAACCACTACACTACCAGAGCTCCTTACTGGTAACTCCTACTTGTCCTTTAATGTTATGTAAGTTTTTCCTTACTTTGAAATGATTGAACCAACCCATATTACAACAATTCTTTATCAAAATTGTCTTCACTTGCCACACATGCTTTTTAAAAATTATTGAAAAGACTTCAAGACTCTTCTTGCATTGAAGCAAGGCTAAATAAGAATGAGGGAGCCCTGGTAGCATAGTGGGTTACAAGTTGAGATTAAAGGTCAATAGTTCAAGTCTATTATCTGCTCAAAGGGAAAAAGATGAGACTTTCTGCTCTTGTAAAGATTTACAATCTTAGAAATCATATACAAGGCTTCTGTAAGCCAGAATCAACTGCCCGGCACAAAACCACCACCACCAAATAAGAACTGCATGCACCTGTTCTGACTTACTTAAAATTTTGACTTAAAGACACGTTAAAATGGGTCTCGTTTATGGTCTGGGGACTGCCTGTACTCTATAAAGAATCCATCCCACTGTCTCTAACACAGGCGCCACAATCATTCCTAAAATTTACTAGGCTTCCATTTCTATTGGTAACGATACCTAGAGGAGTTACTTAAGGTTTTATAAAGAAAAGTATTAAATAAGTAACACTTACATATACTTAGATCTTCTAAGGAGCTCTGGTAGCATAGTGGTTTACATGTTGGGCTGCTAACTGTAAGGTCAGCAGTTCGAATTCACCTGCAGCTCCACAGGAGAAAGATAAGACTTTCTTCTTCTATAAACATTTACAGCCTTGGATAACTTATACAAGGTCCCTAAGAGTCATAACTGACTTGACTGCATTCAACCCCCATATAATAACTTAAAAGTTATTATAGTTCAGGTTGAAGATGAAGAAAATGAAAACAAATCCATTAGAGCCAAAATACAACCCTGAATATATTATATCTGAATTTAGAGACCATATAAACAGATGTGGTGATTGAACACTAATGACTGAAATACAGACTTGTTGTTAAGTGCCATTGAGTCAATTACCACCCATAGCGACCCTGTATAGGATTTACCAAGGAGCAGCTGGTGACCTTAAACCACCAACCTTGCAGTTTAAACGACTTTGCAGTCTGACACATTAGTCCACAGCGCCACACCAGAACTCCGAAATATAGACTTATTATTGTTGTTAAGTACTGTGGAGTCGGTTCTGACACATAGCGACCCTGCACAGGGTTTCTGAGGCTGTAAATCTTTATGGGAGCAGAAAGTCTCATCTTTCTCCCGCCCAGCCACTGGTAGTTTCAAATTGCTGACCTTGAGGTTAACAACCTGATTCAAAACCACTGCACTAACAGAGCTCCTTGAAATATAGACTAGTTGTGGGATAATATCTAGAACAACATAAATTAAGAAAGCAAAAGGTCATTTAAAACACAGGAAAGGAAGAAAAGACCAAAGTGAATGTCAGAAAAAACTGTGAAACTTGCTCTTGAATGTAGTTGTTGTTGAGTGCCCTCGAGTCAGTTCAGACTCATAGCAACCCCGTGTAGGGTTCACCGAGGAGTGATTGGTGAGCTTGAACCACCAACCTTGAAGTTAAACCTGACCTGCAGTTCCACACATTAATTCACAGAGCCACACCAGGACTCAAACATAGGCAGCAAAATTGTATGGAAGAAATAATGAAGTAAAAGTGCTAACAGGAAATTTCAAAGGACAGCTTGAGAACACAAAGTAAAGTATGAAATGTGCAAAGATCTGAAGTCAGAATACATTCAACAATTCTTAAACTGAAAGAACTGAAGAAGAAAAAAAAGCCATATGTTTCAATATTGAAGGTTTCTGTGAGCAAAATATGGATGACACGGAAGTGTCAAAAGAAGAGGAAAGGAATAAACAGAACCACATTGAAAAAAAAAAACAAAACTGGTTGACATTCAATCATTTTGGTGGTGGTGATGATGTGCCATGGAGTCAGTTTCAACTCATAGTGACCCTGTATAGGATTTCTGAGGCTGTAAATCTTTACAGGAGCAGAAAGCCTCACCTTTCTCCAACAGAATAGCTGGTAGTTTTGAACTGCTGACCTTGAGGTTAGCAGCCCGACTCATAACCACTATGCTACCAGAGCTCCTTTCAATCATTTTGAGAGGTAGTATATGACTAAGAACTGATGGCAATAAAGTACATCCAGAATTCCCCTTAGAAAGGAGGATGGCAAGACTTTATCTCATGTTATCAGCAGGGAACTAGCCCTGAAAAAGACATCATGCTGAAAGCTTCTATTTGGAGAAGGAATTTCTAGCTGGGCTAACGGGCTGACTGCTGCAAACATCTCCTCATTGCATTCATCAAGACCCACACCAGATCACAGACAGGATTTTCGACCACCAGCAAAGCATGTCTTTCTGGTTTAGACTTACAAACATTATTATTAGACCTACAAACTTCAAGTCATTTTCTCTCAAACACGAAATATCAGGAACCAAGTTAAACTAAGACTATAGGATAGTATCCCTCTCCCAAACTCCCCTCCCAGAAAAGCTAGCTCAGACTTTCATTGAGGATGCGCTCGGTGAATCAAAGCATGATGGCTCCTCACAGCTTCAAGTGTGAGCTGCCAGCTGTGCACTCGATGAGTGAACTTCGCCAACCTCTCAAGAGTGAAAGCAAATGAAGCCAAGCTGAAGAGGACTACCTAATATACATCTACCCACAAGCATGATCACAAGGCTCATTCTCTAGCTATTAGAAGTCCAAGCTGCGCTCCAGGAATTAATGGAATACCAATTGAAATGCTTCACCAAACTGACTTAGGGCTCAAAATATTCACTGGTCTATGCCAAGAAATTCGGAATACAGCTACTTTGTCAATTGACTGGGAAGAGACCCATACTGTGCCTACTCCAAATTAAGATAATTCTGCAGAATGTGGAACTCATCAAACAGTGTTATTAATGTCAGCTTCAAGTAAAATTATGTTGAAGACAGCTCAAAAACAATTGCAGCAGTATGTCGACAAGAGCTGCCAGAAATTCAAGTCTGATTCAGAAGAGGATATGGAACAAGTATTGCTGACGTCAGATGAATCTTGGCTGAAAACAGAGAATACCAGAAAAAAATGTTTACTTGCATTTAATTGACTAGGCAAAAGCAGTCAACTGTGTTGATCATAACAAACTGCGGATAGCATTGTGAAGAATGGGAATTCCAGAACACTTAATTGTGCTCATGCAGAACTTATATATTGACCAAAAACAGTCATTTGAACAGAACAAGGGGATACTTAATATTTAAAATCAGAAAGGGTGTGCGTCAGGGGTGTATTCTTTCACCATACTTACTCAATCTATATACTGAGCAAATAATCTGAGAAACTGAACTGTATAAATAAGAATACAACAAGTTTGGAGGAAGACTTATTAACTACCTACAATGTGTATATGACATAACCCTGTTTGCTGACAGCTATGAGAACTTGAAACACTTACTGAAGAGTATCAAAGAATACAGCCTTTATTTAGTATGAATTACAAATGATTGTAAGGAAAATAAAACTCCTCACAACTGGACTAATAAACAATGTCATGAAAAATGGAAAGATGAAAGGCGTTAAGGATTTCACTGTACTTGGATCCATAACCAATGCTCAAGGAAACAGCAGTTAAGAAATCAAACAAATATTGTATTGGGCAAATCTGCTGCAAAAGACCTCTTTGACGTGTTTAAGAACAAAGATGTCATTGTGGAGACAAAGGTGTGCCTGAACTACGTCATGATATTTTAAATTACCTCATAGACACGTGGAAGTTGAGCAGTGAATAAGGAAGACCAAAGAACTGATGCATTTAAATGATGGTATTGGTGAAGAATATTGAAAACACCACAGACTGCCAGAAGAACAAATAAATCTGTTTTAGAAGTACAGCCAGTATGCTCCTTAGATACAAGGATGGTGAGACTTAGTTTCATTTACTTTGGACACGTTGTTTGGAGGGACCAGTCCCTAGAAAAGGGCATCATTCTAGGTAAAGTTGAGAGTCAGCAAAAAAAAGAAGACCATCAGTGAAAAAGAATCCACCATTAGTGGATTGACACAGTGGCTGCGACAATGAGCTCAAACATAGAAGGAATTGTGAAGATAGAGTAGGCTGGGCAGTGTTTCATTCTGTTGTGTATAAGGATCACTATGACATGGAGTTGACTCAATGGCACTTAATTTAAGTAATAATTTAATATACTTTAATGTGTTTATTTAGTAAATATTTATTAAAGTATATTTAAGGATATTTAATAAGGAGCTCTGGTAGCGTAGTGGTTACGAATCGGGCTGCGAACCGCAAGGTCAGCAGTTCGAAACTACCAGCGGTTCCATGGGAGAAAGATGAGGCATTCTGCTCCCGTAAAGATTTACAGCCTCAGAAACCCTGTGCAGGGTCGCTATGAGTCAGAACCGACTCCACGGCACTTAACAACAACAAGGATATTTAATACTTAACTGAAGTGACCCTATAGGATCAGCACTGGAATGCAAACCATAAAAGTTGGTAGTTCAAACTCACCAGCTGCTCCTTGGAAATCTTATACAGTGTTGCTATGAGCCAGAACTGACTTGACAGGATTATTGAGTACTGTCAAATCCAGTCTTACTCATAGCAACCTTATATAGGGTTTCCAAGGAGCTGTTGATGGGTTTGAACTGCCAAACGTGAGGTTTGCAGTTCAGGGCTGATCCTATAGCACCACACCAGGACTCCTTAAGTATTACAGTTTGTTATATTCAAGGATAAGGATATATAAAAAATTAGAAATAACATTGAACTGAGTTTGGAAATTACTTTTCAATTTCTGTATGAATAGCTTACTGAAACCAGTGAACTATCTTGATTCAGTTGTAGCACAGATTTATTTTCTTTGTTTGTTAGTGTGTTATCCACAACTTCTTCTTTACATCATTAACTCTTCTATGCTGGGGTAAACACTTTTGTATCCAATTTCTTGATACGAATAGTAGAAAAATCTTAGTTTCCACCTGTTGTTACTGTTCAGAGTTTAGTGTAGACTTTACAAACTGTATATATTTAATATGAAGGCTGTTCCTCTCCTAGCTGTCAGCTAAACGGCTGTTGCTCGTATTTATTATAAAGGAGCTGGCTTCTGTCTCTGTTTGAACAGCTTGGCAACTCTCTGTCTCCTCTGAGTGCTTTTGTCTGCTGCTTCTGTGCTCTGCCAGAGTCATAGCAGTTGCGAGAAGGCGGGGGTTAGTGAGGGGGGTACTGTATATTCTACTACATTTGGCTGGGAGAAAAAAATTCCAGCTTAGGTCCAAGCTGAAAATGAATCCCCTACTAGGCAAAAACATGGACTCTAGTATACTTCCTGAGTACCCCATTAAAAACCCCTTTGGCGTCAGTAGCCTGGAGTTTTACAGTGGAATCATTTCATGCTTAATAACATGTTCTACCCGAGGCACCATGGGAAATGCAAAAGCACAGGACATGCCCCCTGCACTGAGAAATGTAAATGCCTTCATGAGGGGCAAGGTTTGTATGCACATAGAGACATGCATGTGCACACCCACAATTTAATATACATGCAACATAGCATAGAGTTCAGTGCAAAATTGATGGCATTGAAAATAGGGTTACTAATGAGAAGAAATCAAGGTAAGTTTAATTCTTCTCATTAATAAGCCTACTTTCAATGTCATCAATTTTGCACTGAACTGTGGAGCTTGAATAGTGGCTTGGATATCTGAGAGAACTTGAAAGCCCAAAGTCTGGGCTGACCAAACAAAGAATTTCTCAATGAGTTAAGTCCTATAACAATTAAATTACAAAATCGGATTCAACAATTGGTTGTCATAATGTAGGCCACATGTGAATACACTGAATTAATTTTAATTGCTTATGTTGGCCAATATCTTTTTGGCTCTCATTTGGAGATATATGAGTATGTTTAAATAACTTTCTAATGTGTTTGTTTAAATCTAACAGACTAGTGACATGCCTTTTAAACCTAATTTTCCTTGTGTGAACAACCCATGATGCTATTTTAAATTTTCATAAAATATTTCATCTTTAAGAGGCCTTAACGAAGCAATTCTATTAGTTTGTCTAAGTGAATTCATAGGGTATAGTTCTTTGGTTTACTAACTGATCTATGTTTGTTAGGAGCTTCTATTATAAATCCAGTCATTTTGCAAATATTTCTCTAATGCTTTTAAAATAAATAAAATCCAAACTTTGCCTTTAAGCAGTAATAAAATCAGGAATGCATCAAAGCAAGAAATTCACAGTACAGCTTGATGTGGCCGTGAGAGAGCTCCACTGTTCAAAGGCACTGGAAAACGAGCTTGGAAAGGTGTAATATTTACATGTCAAGTCTATCTTACCACAGCCTTAGATCATACTTGAATAAATTTTTTTTCCAGCCAGTTGCCATTGATTTTTGGAATGTGCACATTTACTTTATTTGTTCTTTGGACTTATTTATAAATACTTTCTGCATCATACTAGGACACTTTAGAAGTGCGAAGAATATCTCAAGGGTTTGTTTTATAGTAATGCAAATAAAACAAACACAATTTACACAATTTACTTAAAAAGAAGTATTCTACTTGTAAAGTCTAAAAGTAGTACTTTGTACTTCATGATTTTAGCACAACAGCCTGATCTTACTTGGCCATATGCCTTTAACAAAACAGCATGGTGAGAGAGGTTAGGGGTGAATTTGCTACTCACTGAATCTAGATGACTAATTATTCATCATGCCGAAGGAAATCTCCCACCAGTCTATAATACAAATTTATGTTACCCATTTAGGACTGAGTTCAGCAGCCGCTTCTTCCTCCTTTCTCACATATACAGAGCTGTAAATGAGTCATGGTAGGGTGATTCCTATGAGAATTATTTTTCTCAGTAAGAATGAAGGCCAAGTATAGCCTTATGATTTCCTTCTAAAGTTCAAAAAGCTTTTAACTCTGATACTTTTACTGAACAAGCTACTTTTCATCTACTCAAAGATGTTTTTTATAACATACTTTCCAGAAAACATCTGGTGTATTACTTCCTGCATCTAATAACAGCATATAAAGATAGAAAGAAGGTAACACAAATTTAACTATTTCTCTTCCCTTTTTCTCTAGACAAGAAAAAGAATTTTTAATAATTTCAATTACCAAATTATAGCATTAGTTTTTGAAATCTAAAATAATAATTTAAAAAATGGAGTCCTGGTGTGGCCCTGTGGGCTAATCTGCTGGACTGCAAGGTCCATTTGACCTGCAAGGTCAGTGGCTCAAATTCACCAGCTGCTTCTCAGAAACCCCGTATATGGTCATTATGAGCTAGAACTGATTCTATGACACTTAACAACAACAAGCATTCAAGAAAACAAACAAAAAACTTTTCTGTTTTGTCATTGAAGCTCATCATAATCTATGATATCCTGAAATGAATGCAACAAATGATGCTTCAAAATTATTACATTTAGAATGCTGGGTCTACTGAACTAAGACATGTAAATAGTTGCTTAGTGGATCTGGATACCTATTCAGGGATGAGTCACATTCATTCAGGGAATACATGAAAATACAGTCATTTCTGCTTTTTTTTTTTCTCCCTTTAAAAATTGATAGCCCCATTAAAAAATATATATATTTTGCTGAACTCTAGTACCTATATTAGAGTCCTAGTGTGGTGCTGTGGGTTAATGCGCCAGACTGCAAAGCTGTTTGAACTGCAAGGTCGGCAGTTCAAGCTCACCAGATGCACTTTGGAAACCGTTTAAGGGTCACTAGGGGTCAGAACCATCTCAACGACACTTAACAACAACAACAACAACAACAACAAATACCTGGTGTGGTGCCGTGGGTTAATATGCCAGTCTGCAAAGCCATTTGAACTGCAAGGTTGGTGGTTCAAACTCACCTCAGAAACCCTATACAGGGTAGCTATGGGTCAGAACCGAAGGCACTTAACAACAAGTACCTATATTTGTTCTAGTCAATACATACTAGTTAGTTAATTTATACCAAATTACTCAAAAAACCATTTGGTGATAGAGTGTTTAACAAACAGCAGTGTTTATGTGAGAATTATAAAATGAAGTACAATTAAAATTGTTTCAATAATTGAATATTGGCCACTTACCCATATAGCAATAAATGATAAGATGGTGTATAACAAAAGAACAGATTCATAAATAGTCCCAGTCACATGCTCAATTTAACAAGTCAAGATCAATGCTCCTACATCTTTGGACTCTGAGTCAATAAGTATTGCTATCTGAGGGTTTTCCTTCATTTAGATAAAGTTCAATATGGCTATTCTTGTGTCAAGCAGTCAGAAAGTATTGCTAATAGGATTCTAGCTCATACATGCACATGTTTATTCCAAAGAAAACATATTTAAACATGTCTCTGTGATCAGTGGATGATTGCAAACAAGTTTTTTCAGTAATAGAGTTTCTTAGTTTTGATAGGGTGCCTTCAAGAAATAAAGGATACTCTTTGTGCCATGGAAAGCATATGACTTTGAGGTCGGGGATAACATTAATTCTTTAATAAAACTTAAGTGGACATCTTCGCAAATCATTGAAACTTTGCAACAAGTTTATGGGAATGCTACTCCATGTAAAACAAGTTTGTAGATGGATCATACATTTTAAGGAAGGTCATGAAGACCTCAAAGATGAGCCAAGAGAGAGAAGACCATCAACTATGATGAATAAAGAAATTGGCTGAAGTACAGAAACTGGTGGAAGAAGAGTCTAGAATTACAATTAATGTGGTAACTACAAAAGTTGAAATCTCACATGGTTTGGCATTTTTAATTTTAAACAAACATCTTGGCCTCAGCAAACTTTTGGCTGGATCCATGCCAAAAGTATTACACAAAGATCAGCTGGCTCAAACAGCTGATATTTCCATCAATCGTTTAAGCAAGATCAAAGCTAATGAAAATGACTTTATGGAATGAATCATAGCTGAGGAAAAGTCTTGAATTTATCATATAACCCAGACAGAAAGGGCCAATCAAAACTGTGACTTCTTTGGTGATCTTCTGGGCCAGTTATATTAAAGGCAAAGAGATCCATTTAGAAGGTTATGGTGACTGCTTTTTGAGAATCCAAAGGGGTAATCTTGATAGGTTTTAAAGGAGGATACATGATGACCACAGGGACTTAATATGAAGACTTTTTGAGAAAACTGAAAACTGTACTGGTGAAAAAACAGCCAGGAAAATTGAAGAGAGGAGTTTTCCCCCTCATGACAATTGACCTGCTCATTTTTCAAGGATAACAAGGGTTGTCCCACAAGACATTTGACGTGGTGTAAAAAGAAAAGTTCAGAATTCTTCAAGGATGGATTAGAGAGACAGAAATATCACATTCCGAAGAGTATACATCTAAATACAGGATATGTAGAGAAACAATAACTTCACATTTTGATTTTTTGGTTTAATAAATGTTCCTATGATCTTATAGTAATACTTTTTAATTTAGCCTTCCATTACTAAATGTATATACTCAATATTCTCTCCTTATGAAAAAAAGATGGTAAATTGCTCATGAAATTTAGACTGAGAATCCGTGTAGTAGTTATGAATCGGGCTGCTAACCTCAAGGTCGGCAGTTCGAAACTACCAGTTGTTATGCAGGAGAAAGATGAGACGGTCTGCTCCCGTAAAAGATTTACAGCCTTGGAAACCCTGAGTAGGGTCACTATGTGTCAGAACTGATTCCACAGTACTTAAGAACAACAACAACATTCATATAATATTAGTAGAAATCTTTAGTTGAAAGGGTAACATTGTTTCCACTCAGTTGCACCTTTCATTACTGAAAGATTTCAATTAAAAAAAAAAAGCTTTTAATTATCCTCTCTATAAAAATAGTATCTTTGTGTATTAACACAAAGTTGGCAGTTCAAGTTCACTAGCCTGTCCTCGGAAACCCTATATAGGGTGGCTAAGGGTCAGAACTGACTCAGTGGCATTTAACAACAACAGAGTAAGTGATATGTAATAAAGACTGTTAAATTATTGATTTAATAGTAAAATCATAACTCATAGAAATATAAAATGAGCATGTCAAATGTTTTACCTAATTACTTCATTGATGATGAAACCATTAGGTTATTACAACTAGTTTAAAAGAGGATTTGAAAAATACATATATAGATAGTAAGAAATGCTGAAATAAATCTACAAAAAGATACAAAGCTCGTCTAAGCAAGAAAAATAAACAATAAAAATGTAAGAACGATCAAGTTTTCCACAGGGGAGCCATTAAGGCGAGTAATCAAGTCCCCTCAGGGCAAACCCCCTTTTAAGACTGAAATTCAAAGGGAATACATGAGCAGGCATGTAATCTTGCTGGCGACCTCATTGGTCTACTGATGAGGAGAAGTGGGGAAAAGCAGCAATGAAGATGTAGGCAGAGTCCATCCACGTTACATAGATTACTGTCAACCTGGAGTATGGTGAGACTAGGTAGGCCAGCCGTATGGTGAGACTTAGGGACTCCTGAGCCCATGGACTAGGAAATAGCCACAGAAGAGTGAGGCATCAAGCTTATATGAAGTGAGGGGAGATGCACAAGAATGCTCATACTTGCAGATAGTATCTATTTGAACTAGCTGCAATGGCTGGATGATCAGAACTAGACTAGAGAAAGAAAAAAAAGAAAAAAGTTGTTTTTTTTTTGATAATGAAAACAAGTATAATTTGCTACAATTTGATGAAATTGACCTACACTTATGAATGTAGTAGCTTAAAATGCCAACAAAGAGGGAAGGAATCTTCACAGCAAGATTCATTCCCATAACCTCTGTACACAGGGTTGATATGGATGGGCAATTTAGACACTGGCTACCTAAA